>NW_017306314.1:1847177-1890145 GCF_000935625.1 Nanorana parkeri
TTAATCTGTATTGAAGTATCAGTACTTGTATCTGTGGGGACTTGGGCAAGTATCAGTACTTGTATCTGTGAGTACTTGGACAAGTATCAGTACTTGTATCTGTGAGGACTTGGATAAGTATCAGTACTTGTACTCGCAAAACTGGTATCGGTGCATCCCCTTATATATATTTATAAAAACAAAATCGTACATTAAAACAAAGATGTACAAATCCCAGGAGCTCCGTGTGCTCCTTACAAATGACAGCTGCTTCCTAACTTTTGAATTTTTCTCTAGTCTAGTCTTGGAGCTGGAAAAGTATCGGTACTTGTACCGAGTACTGTACTTGGTATCAGCGCATCCCTAGTATATACTCTGTAACCCTTTAAACTCCCAAACTTTGTTTTCCAATAATAAGTCCAGATCAAACAAATATACATTGCCCAGCAATGTATTTCGTTATATTTTTGACCAAGTGCTTACAGTCATTATGTTTCCAAACAGCAGTCTCCACTTCCCTCAGCTCAGCTTCCCTGAACTTCCTGTCTAGTACACGATAACAAGTGACAGAGCATTTTGCAGCAGTTGTCCATCTTCTAGCTTGGAGAAGGGTGGAGAGGGGATCAAGGATTGGATTGCACTGCTGTGTCTGTATGTTTGTGGAGACACACGCAGCTTACTATCACATACAAGGGTGGCTCCATTAGACCCTGCAAGGGAAAGGAGCCTCCCTAAAACAGGATGTCAGGACCAGTGCTCAGGGGACCAGCTGATTTTGCAGGAAACTAAAACTTTTAAAAATTAAGATGCATTATCAATTGTAAGTGATTTCATCCGAATTTGAAATAGCTTAAAGTGACATTAAAGTTAAATCCCCCCTCCCCCCATGCTGCTTTAAAGACTTACCTCATATGATGCCTCTTGATCGGAACATCTTCTTCCTTCCAGTCTTTTTCAGCAGTCCCTCTAGCGCTGGTGCCGGTGTCTGATCCAGCGCAGACTGCTGTCTCTTCCTGTCCCACGGAGTCTGTCCGGCGTGCACGGTCACGGCTGTGTGCATTGACTTACACAGTAGCTCTCCTCCTCTCCCCACCGGTGATCTCCACTGCGCATGCGCCCGCACAACCACTTGAGAAGCTGGATTCTGCAGCCGGAAGCGAGCGGCGGAGACAGAGATACATTTTTACCTACTTGGTAACTTTTTTACTTTCATGTTTTTGCATATATCTACTGCTTGCTAGCAGTAGATATATGTAAAACAAATTGAGACTTTAATGTCACTTTAACATCATTTAAGATAAACTGTTTTTTTTTTTTACACAATAAAAATAGATTATATAAAAAAAAACCCGATTTGCTCTGTTCGGTGGATAAATAGTAATCTAATTACTTAAACTAGCTAAATGTGGATAAATGTGATCTCTTTATCCAAGTTGTTTTTTGTTTTTTCATATCCTTGTTTTAAACATCTCTGTTTAAAGATATCAGAATGTCTTTTTTATGTTAAATCTAAACTTTTCATTGGTTGCTAAGGTTGCCTAATTTGGCACATGGCACATTGCCTTTTGCCATATTATTTGCCTTATTATCTCTTATTAGTCAAAGAAAAAAAAGGATACACATCTTTATAAACCTATACAAACTCATTATGGAGCATGCAGCTATTTTGCTATAGTCAAAGAAAGAAAAAAGCATAAACCTATATAAAGTCATCATGGAGCATAAAGTTATTTTACTATGTTCAATGAAAGAAAAAAAAAAAAAGGATAAACATCTTTATAAACCTATAAAAGTCATCATGGAGTATAAAGTAATTTTACTATAGTCAAAGAAAGAAAACAAAAAAAGGATAAACCTATAAAAAGGTATTAAGGAGTATGAAGTTATTTTACCATAATCAAAGAAAGAAAGGATGAACAAGTTTTTCAATCTATTATGGAATAGATTATAATTGGTTACAATGATATCTTAGAATACTTGAAACAAATCATTTTTAATTGTTGACAACAGACACAATTGTCATATTTTTGGATGTACATTCATAACTCAACCTACGTCATCAGCCTGGGAAGTCTATATAAGTAATATAGTGGCTTACCTGAGCTGCCTGTGACTCCTGAAAGGCTGTAAAACAAAGGAGGAAAAGTAGACTGTACTGAAATCCAGAGGTCATACTGACAAGTCTTCAGAGCAAAATGTAGTCAAGCTGGATATTAATAAAAGCAAGAGTGGCTCTTTCTTGAAGTCCCTTGCCTAAGTTTTCCTCTAGGAATTGTCTTTCATGTACACCCAAATATTCAAATGGGACAGTATAAGCACTAGTAATGCAGGATCACAACTGCATATTAATCATGCAGAAAGAGTCAGTAGCAATCCACACCGAGCCTGCTCCCAGAATACAGCAACTGTTGACACCTAAGTTACTGTTTGTACCTTACTGAGTCTCACTATATCCCTCCCACATTTTTTCTCTCTTCAGGGATATTCAGTAGGTGGAAAAAGACACCGCATGGAAAGAGTACCCAAAGCCTGACAATGCCAAAGCAAGTTTCTACTTCTCCTCTCTCATCCAGCATGAAAAAAAATGCCCTTGGAATTTAGTTCAGTCTTCTTGCATTTGAAGAGGAGAGACAGGATGTGTTCATTCATACAATCACACTCTCTGCTGAGCACAAACTATTTCATTTGAATGCAAGGAGCAGAAACAACTATTCCAGTGCGTTGTTATGCTGCATAGTTATGTAAGATGATGTCATTCAGAAGGCTGAAGAGCAATGGTAACAGACTAGAAACGGTTAAAGCTAAGGGAAGGTTTCTAGTAACTTTTTTTTGACAGACATTGTAGAGGCTGAGATTCTTGACTGAAGATCATTGAAGGCTGAAAAACATTCACTTGAACTTTTGAGCCAAGAAAAAAGGGATGACGACCCGGGTCCATAAGGCCTTCAGCTTTGAGTGGCTTTGGAATGCTACTTGAGAACACCCACTGTGCCTCAACTAAAGTTAGGGCATTATGGACGGTCCAGATGGCAATGGCTGGTCAGAAGAGATGGCTAAACTAATCTAATATTAAAGCATGAATACTTCTGAATAGCAGCTGGTGGATTTTGACTGGTCCATGAATCTGGTTATTGCATGATAGACAGGATCACCTCATCCTTGTTGCATCTGTTTCATTTTTTGGTATCCATATGTTATGCAGCCTTACATAGCAAAATGCATACTAAGATTTTTATCTACACACTTCAATAGGCTACTGGTTACTGGCCCAGCCCTGGCAGTGCAATTGTACTCATGTGCAGTGGTATTATTTTGAAAAACTATTATAAAGTGTCCCTCTTTCCCAATAGAAAGTTTGGAGGTATGAGTAAGTGGGGGCTTGGAATAGCAGCCTTGCACTGACCTTACTGCACGTCACTGCTTTGCAATAAATACCCAATCACGTGCAAGATAAAAATGTGATTAGATGATGGAAGTCAGATTATTCACTAAGCTAAGGGAAATTCCCTTGCAAAGTGAACAACCTATTTGCCTTTGGTAACCCAATCCCACTGTTTATTTTTCTCTCCCTTTGTCATTGTCCCCCTTTACTGTAACTTACAAAAGTGAGTGTGGGTGCTAGTATAAGGCAGTGGTGGGCAACTCTGGCCCTCCAGCTGTGCTTTATCTACAAATCCATACATATCTCTGCCTCTCGGACTCATGCCTGTAACTGTCAGTCTTGCAATGCCTCATGGGACTTGTAGTTCCTCAACAACTGGAGGGCTGGAGTTGCTTACCCCTGGTATAAGGGAACCCAGCCCCTTGGAATAATGGCCGTGTTGCATTTGCGCCTTGTTCCTATACCACTGCACTTGAGTCCACTAGCATTTCCTTGACCAGCAGCCATGTAGCCAGCAGCCAGCAGCCTATTGAAGTGTGTAGATAACAATCTTAGTATGCATTTTGCTATGTAAGACACAACATATGCATACCAAAAAATGCAACATACCAGGATGAGGTGATCCTATCTATTACAGCAATAGTATGATTACATAACCAGATTTATGGACTGGTCATAATCCACCAGCTGCAATTAAAAAGTCATGCTTTGATACACATTGACCAGTATTAACACAAAGGTTTCTGTCTTTCTGGGACCCCTAGTAACATAGTTTTATTGATCCTGCCAGTGAATCTTTAATTTTTCCATTTCCCTTAATAGACCAAGCTGTACAGTAAAAGTTGCAGTTACACAGGTCAGGAGAAACCGTATAACTTTACCAGGCATACGTTTCTACTGTACGGTCGCACGACTTTTGTCTTTCGAGCTGGTCGAAAACCAGCCGAGAATCGTACGATAGCATGATCGTGAGATAACTGCCGCAAGGGCCGGTGTGCACAAGCGCACACTGCCGGTTCAGCATTGTGGTCATCGGAAGCTCGCCCCTCAGCAGGGCAGGCTTGCGATTATCGCAAGTACAATCTGCCTGTCCAAGATGGGCAGATCGTATGTTTTTTTAATTACCTTACAACCATCACAAGACAAAAGTCTTGCAATGGTTGTAAGGTGTGTGGCCAGCTTTAGAGCGGAACTACACTCAGCTCCCATTGTTCCATTATTGGCTTCGACCTCTTCAGCCAGTCTTCTTCTGGGTTCGGAATCTTCAGCCATTTGATTGGTCTGGATGGCATGACATAACTCCTGCACATGCACACGAGAGCTTCTACATTCCCGCACTGAGGTGTGCTGAGAATGCACGCTGAGCTGTGCATACAGAACCAGAAGTGTGCTGCTTTTGTCAGGACTTTAAGCTGTGTGCAGGATTTTTTTACACTTTGCACATTCTAAAGAAGATTGCGACCAGGCAGGTAAGTCTGTATGAGACATAGTATGTTTTTTTATTTCAATAAAGAGCCTGCCCGCAATATTTTTTTTAAAATTAGGACCTGCTTTAAAGCAGAACTCTGGGAAAATAAAATCATAACCCTAGCAGTGGGGCTACCCCGGCACAGCAAGAGTTAAGATTTCATTTTCCTGAGTTCTGCTTTAAGTCACAACCTGAGACACAGTTACAAGGAGGAGTCATGAAATTTGAATATTTAAAAAAAAATACAATTTTTTCTTGACACACTAGAGTGGCAAAATGCTACTGTAAAGGGTTAGGCTATAGAGATAGCCTAACCCAGGCATAGGCAACCTCGGCACTCCCGCTGTGCTGAAACTACAAATCTCATAATTCCTCTGCCTATGGGAGTCCTGTTTGTGGCTTTTTGAGTCTTGCAAAGCCTCATAGGACTTGTAAATTTCTTATCACCTGGGGTGACAAGGTTGCCTATCCCTGGCCTAACCCCTTACTGTTCTAAGCAGCTATGAAAATAATAAATGCCATTTTTTTAAATATGTATATTTAATTGTTCCTCCTTGTACTTCTGTGTATAAATATGTGGGTATCAGAAACATTTTCAGAATTGCATAAAGCCAGAAAAAGGATCTAAGGCTCCTTTCAAATGGGCATTCCGATCAGGTCCACCTGTCAGTTTTTCAGGCGGAACTGATCAGAAGCCCAATGTTAGTCTATGGGCAGCCAGATCTAAATGGATGTGTGCCCGTTTACATCTGATTATCCCCAGCTCTGACAAAATCCAGAAAACCAAACAAAACAGATTTCCATTTTGGAGGGCCTGATCATGGCGGATCAGGGGTAATGCAATGTAAACTAACACATCCAACTCCCCATAGACCCACATAGGTCTGGTAATTTCAGCTTTTGACAACTGGATGGACAACTGGATGGACAGTAGTGACATCCGTTCCGAACTGCTCCAATCAGCAGGGGATTTGTGCACGGAACATGCCCATGTGAAAGGGGCATAAGGTATCCTGAAAGCTTACGTTAGGATCACTTAAAGTGACATTAAATCAATTTTTTCCCCTCCCCCCAATGTTAATGTTAGCACTTACTTTGAATGATGTCTCTTAATCCGATCTTCTTCTTCTTCTTCTTTCATGATGTTTTCATCTGTCCCTCCAGCGGTGCGGCGGCTCTCCGATCCAGCGCTGACTCCTCTGTCCTTGCTGGTACTTCCTGTCCCACGTTGTCTGCATGCGGGTGCACACGTCCATAGACTTACCTTGTGTCTCTCCTCGTCTCCCGGCCGAAAATCCGAACTGCGCATGCGCCCACCCCAAGATCCTTTGCGGCCGCCAGAGCAGTTTCAGATTTTCTGACGGAAGCGTGCGTCGAAGACGGGGTAAGTTTAAACCGCTGTTAAAGTGGGTTTTAAAAAAAACACAACTTTTTGCATATATCTACTGCTTGTTAGGAGTAGATATATGCAAAAAAAACAGAGGCTTTAGAAACCCTTTAAGTTATCCAATGAAGGGTATCGCTTAAACTCCAAACCTTCTGCATTAATCGATGGCTAACATGGTACAATAATGTTATACTTTGCTTAGAAAGAGAAAATCTGATTGATTTCTGGGGCAAACTAGAACAGTTTTACCACAAGTAGTACCAGCTTCTTAGAAAAAAAAAACATGGAAATTTAAGCTTAGCATCTGGATTCATCACATCTGTAATTTTTTTTCATGCTAAAAAATGAAGTTTTCATAAATTCCAGCACTAACCACAAAAATACAGACCAGAATCAACGAGTGGATCACCAGTTAACAAGCTTTGAATGCTTACTCTAATATTTCAAAATTTTAAGATTAAAAATATGGAAGGAAAAAATATGAAAGGATAGAAGAAAAAATAATGCTCCAAAAATGGTTGGGCCTGTAGTAGGAAATGGGCCTGTCTGTACTTGATCATGATTGCTGGTTTTTGTTTAGATAGAGTGTAAAGGGATTAGAACAACCATCAGCTTTTTATTGCTGTCCGTGCTCCGTTTTTACTCTCTCTAATTGTCAAAATCACCAATGTCAACAAGAATAAAAATGGGGGTGGATCCAAAATGTTGAGTTGCCAACAGAACACGAAAAGTGACACTTGTTGTAGCCTGATGAAGGGGACCCTGCGTGGCCCCGAAAGCGCTAGTTTTGGTGACATGACGTTACAATAAATGAACTCTTTGGCCTCTTTTCAGGACACAGATGCCTACCACCAGGCCATGATCACAACACCCCCCTGAGTCCTAGTGGGGACTGGAACACTACGCTCTCGACCCGCAACCTTGCTGCTTTTTACCTCTCCTGGCTCCTCTCCCCTGGGCTCTCTTCCCCCCCGCCTCTCCCTACCTGCCCTTCCTTTCTATCCTAACCCACACACCTCCACCCTAGTCTATCCCCATTGATACCATACATAAGCAAACTCTTGCTCTACATGTTACTAAGCGTCAGAAACTGCCAACCAACCGATGTTTGCTTCCCAATGCCAATTGTTCTTCTACCTGAGGCCGTGCTAGGCCCACACCAACTTCATACCCTAATACCTGATTTCCGACTGTATTGACCATGCTGTCTGCATTTCTCCGGTTACTGTTTCATTATAATACATAAGGTTATCATGGCCATATAACGCCTACTCTGCTGAACTGAGTAGCCTTCTTATGTTCGCAATACATGTAATGTGACAATTGTACCTTTCTACCCGCGATGTATATTGAAGATACCGTTATGTTGTTAAGACACTGTCTCCTTATGTCATTGTATCACTCCTATGTACAATAAAGCTGATTCTTGATTTAAAAAAAAAAAATGAACTCTTTGGACTGCAATATTGGTTGTGTGCTGGTGACATTTATTCATCGCTACCTCCTGGCTTTAGACACAGGTCTAGCATCTTCCTACCCACCCACCACTTTCATTGGAGACCCAGAGATGGTCAGCATGTGCTGCATGTTTAACATGACTGATTTACATCAAGCTTATTTTATTTTAAGATAATTCAAAAGATTATATGTTCCCTTTAGCAACTTAACAGTCATTCTGAGTATACTGGGAGCCTCCAATTCTTAGGCACTCTAACATTTTGACAATTTCTTGCTTTGTCTGAGGCTGACCCCTGCTGTTGGTCCATCACTCAAGCAGTCTTACCGGCCCATAGAAAGATGGAGGAGGAATTGTCAAAACATTTCTATTAGAGTGCCCCAGGATTCAGCACTTAAACTTTTAAAGGTATATGTTGTACCCTGGTGGCCAGATTATAAAGGTTAGGGAACTGATATTGTGTCAATTGCATTGACGTACAGTGGACCAAAAAAGTCATGCCCATTTTTTTATGGGAATGGCACATGTCAATACACCTACTTATAAATGCAGGATAATGCAGATGTATAGGTGTAGAGCCAGCCTTATCACTTAATGTCACTGAAAGTAACTAGTCAATTTATATGTGTGAGTGAATCTGTGCTTTGCATTACAATTAAAGCTGAACTCTAAGCAGATATAAAAGACATACATTAATGCAGCTCTGTAATGTTTCATACGTCATTAAATGTATCTTTAAATGCAAGCAGTGTAAGTACATACATTTCACCTGTTATCAGCCTCTTGCAGTCCCTGTACAGCAGGGCTCTAGTGTGAGAGGACCAACAGTACAAGGAGCCAATCAATTTATGTGCTAAGAAGCATGTTTAGGTTTCAGGCTGAACTCGATGGACTTGTGTCTTTTTTCAACCTAACTATGTAACTATGTTGACGGGAAGAGAAAGCAGAGTGAAAGATGATCCCCCATCACTGTGCAGCTTCCCCTTTCATTGTCCAGTCACAAGCTGGGGCGATTCCAGGATGACCTGGGATCAGAGGAAGTATGTTAAAATTTGCTGACCATCAGACTGAGGACATCTAGTGGCAGAAAAATTACTATGGGGAAAATCACTGGATTGAAGGTGAATATTGCAGAAAAAGATGGCTTTGGGTTTTTTTAAAATCTTTTATTGGGTTATTTCTTTTATCATGTTATGTTTGACTGGCATTCTGCTTTAATTATTGCCCTTCCCATCTGCACATTCTTATCTTCCTCTCACTCCCACACTTGAAAAAGTTAAAAACATTTTTAAACTGTTTTTATATGCTTGCTGATAGGGCTCTCAATGAAATCCTAAGATAGTAGGTTGGAGTCTTAAAAAAACCCCTGAAGTTGAGTAAAAAAAGAGCTAAACTACTGCTGACATAACAGGCCAATAGTGAGTCTTAGCATAAAGCTCAGCTCCTGACCTGCATCAAAATTAGAATACCAGACCACCCCGGGGTGCTGAATAAGATAACTGACCATGCAGTATTTACACAGAGTAGTTTCTTCCACTATGTCTAGGTGACCAACAGCACAATACTACTTTAAAGAGTAAAAGTGACTACATATTATCACTTCCATTAAAAAATCCCCCAAAAATGTTTTTCTACTTTCTTCATTTAAGAACAGCAGGTAGAGGTATGCAAATCAGTGACGTGCGCTACCTTCGCTTCCTGGTGAGGCATTCCCCAGCCCCGCCTCCAGCATGCCTAGCCCTGCCCCCAGGACACCAAAGCTCCACCCCATCCTGACAAAGCCCCAGCTAGTGTGAAGGAGGGAGGAAGAGAGGAGACAGGGAAGGAGCCTCCCTGTCCCTCACTTGCTCATCACTGCTAAGGCATTGAGATCGATGCCCTCACTGTTTTTTCTTTTTTTGATTGGACAGCTTGGACCAATGGCGCTTTGCCACTGGTCCAAACCATCCACAGAGCTCAAGCCTCTAACAAAGAGTAGAGGCTGTGACAGCTCTTGCCTCACTAGTTAGGTTACACAAGCAGTTGTGCCCACTGCTTTGTAACCCAGCTACTTGTCAAAAGCCGGATGCAGCGCTGCCTGTAATTAACAGGCAGCGCTTCATCCATGACAGGTTACACAGCGGGGAGGCTTTCTCTGCTGTGTAACCTGTTACAAGCCAATCTGAATGGAGAAAAAGCTGTCAGCTTCAGACTTGAAGCCGACAGCTTCTTCCTCCATAATACTAGGCGAGGCTCTGTCTCACCTGCCTCCCCTGACCGCACGTCCTCCCTGATATGCAAATACTTATTTCATGCTCCAACTATACATCTGCAGGATTATAGCGCACATACAGCCAGTTACAAAGCTGCAAACACTCTTCAAGCTTGTTTTCCATTATAGTTGCAAGTTATGGAGAGCTGTGGCAATAATTTAAAAACCCAACGGAACTTTCAGTTTAAATCCACTAACTAGATCTCGGGCACATCAAAACAAAACAGGTGTGCAAAGTCTTATCATTAATTTTATTCAGAAAGCCGAATCCTCAATAGAAAAGCCTGTCCCCTACTGCAGAGAAGGACTCTTGTTCTCTGTATGGAAGCAGTGGTCTCTCCGCAGAGGTCTGACACCCTCCCTACTGAGTCAGATCAGAGCTCTCTAATCATCATCAGGAAGATTACAAATAAGACATTAAACAAACACTTTTTGTTTTGATACACTTGGACTGTATTTAGCAGATTTAAACTGAAAGTTGGTCTTTAGTAGTTCCTTTTGTCCTTGAACTGCCTGGCTATCCTGTTTAAGGTCTCCAGTTTGAATCCATGTTCGGCCAGCACATTATCTGCATTGAATTTGCATGTTCTCACTGTGCTTGTTTGGGTTTCCTCCAGGTACTTCAGAGACATGCTGGAAGGTTAATAATTGGCTCCTGTCCAAAATGGCTTGTGAATCTGTGCACATGAGATAGGGACTTTAGATTGTAAGCTCCTTGAGGGCAAGAATGAAGCCCAGACAGAAATATTTCAACACCACTGTGCAAGTGTCCACGAATCCCCGACCGGCCGTTTTTTGCTGTTTTAAACTGTGAGTTTTCTATGTTTTTTTAAATAAACGTGTATACTTGCCACACCATGAGGAGTTTTTACTTTTATGATCCCACAAATGCTTGAGTGACAGGATACTGCCGGATAGAATACCTTGAATGTGGACGCATAGAATCATCTACACTGTCTATTTTCCACAAACAGTGGGGTGAGTGCGCACCCCAGAGGGGTATTCGTGGACACTTGCACAGTGGTGTTGAAATATTTCTGTCTGGGCTTCATTTTTTCATTTTTTTCTACTTTGGATTTTCCACATTATCATCACAATTGAACTTTATTTTGATGAACTTTATTTTGATGAATTATCACTGACTATTGTATAGGATTTGATTAAGTTGGCTGTTATATAGCTACACAGCGGATTTTATGAGGCACTTGTTTCCTTTTAATAATTAAGGATATTGCTATGTGAAGACACTAGGATCACCTAATATTGTTTGTATTTTTATTTGTTTAAACACAATTTTTTCATCTTTATATATCCCTGAAAAAGGGATTACACTTTACCCATTGTAGGGATTTTAGCACGTTAATAGATGTGTAACACATAAAACACCTACAGCGCTGCACACTCATTATTTCATTGTCGTTAAAAACTATAGCGCAGCAGCTTTAACACTTAACCCTTCCATAAGCGCAGATTTCACATTTTTCACATTCTTGAGGGCAAGGACTGATGTGAATGAATAGTATGTGAAGTGTGGCATAAATTAAATTTAAAGTCCCTATCTCATATGCACACATACTATAAGAGACAGGAGCCAAACACCTATAATCATTATTTATATATTTTATTTTGTCATTTATCCTTAAAATGTGCTACGAAATCCTTAGCATTTAGTACAATAATAAATAATAGCACATGGTTAAAAGTATAAGGTAACATACAAGAAAAAACAAACATTGCCTGACCAATCAATAAAATGCATTTTTTTTGTTTTATAAATGCTTTGGCGCCATCTACTGTCTGAGAAAACTCTAGTTATGGGTGACTCTTCCCAATATAAAAGGCAGAGTATAAAATAAATAAAATAGGGCTGTGGAAATTAAAGATTAATTTCTCGATTAATCATTAATCTTTTTAGTGACGTCACCGGATCGCTGACGGGACTGTCCGTGACGTCACCGGACTCCTCCCCCCTTCGTTAGCCGACGGAGCCACTTGGGCCGGTGAGTTTGCCCAAGAAACTTTCTGCATGAGCACCAGCCAAGGCATTGGCCTATACACATACAGCACAGCAATGAAGTAATAAAATGAACTAGGATCACACTAATCGAGCACGTTATTATCAAGCCATATTGAGTGGGGCATGTGAGATTAATAACGTGCTGGATTAGTTTGATCCTAGTTCATTTTATTACTTCATTGCTGTGCTGTATGTGTATAGGCCAATGTAGTTGGATCTGTATGTGCGTTATAATTAATAAAAATTAATCGATTTTAAAAAATGCGATTAATCGAACACGAAAATTTTAATCATTACCAGCCCTATAAATAAATGATCAAAAAGTCTAAAATTACTTAATTCAATCCACCCGAGTCTAACATCCTCAATCTTTGGATCCAAAAGGACCCGAGATTACACAACCTCATGAGTCTGTTAAACTCATTTGAATGTAGAACCTGTAGGCTTAGTGCAACAGTCAGTTCTGAAAATATTTTGTAATGGTATATTGGCAAAGTGATGTGAAACATTATGCTGTTGGTACCTGACCAAAATGTTATGTCACTGTTTGGATTTTGCCTTAAAATTGTTATCATATGGTTCATATATTGGAGTTAAAATGATGTATTATGTATTTATAACGTAAACATTATTCATATCCACAACATCGGAGAGAATGAGCGGGCCAAGAACTGCCTTGAGAATTCAACAAAATGGTAGACACTGAATTTCATACAGATGTACCAAATAGAAACAATGGGGTGTATTTATAAAACATTTGCAGAGCTATTTATCCTGCGAAACTGCATGTGCATTCGTTCTGTGTGAATGGGGCAGAATTTTAGGTTATTGGGCTGTGTGTGAACCTAATAACATATTGGTTATGGATGGAAGGGAATGAGGTTTGTGTACTGGTAAACGGATAAAAGCAGTCTCTCCCCATGCATCACTTCCTGTGTTTGCCGGAGTCTGAGACATAAATTTACTACTTTGTGTACAGTTTCTACTCTTCCATGTCACTTTGTTTATGCAGTAACTTCAGGAAAGAGAAGTAATAAGAATATGGCTAGCCATGAACTCATAACTCATATTTAACCCAAATGTGTACTGTACATGCATAAGTAAAAAACTTTTTATAACCATGGTCAAAAATCTGTGAATTTTCGGTTATGCTGAGTGTAAATACTTTGTCTCAATGTACATCAAGAAAGTTGAAGGCTGAAGTTTAATCTGCTCGTTTTCCCTTCCTTGGTTCCTCTACCCCCACCCACCCCCATCTTTAGCATGCTAATAAAAAATTTAAATATGAACATTTTCCTATTTATGAAATACTTTATTTTAGACCCAGTGGCATCATCACTAGGTCTTTGTGCTTCTCTGAGCTCATGAACTTCAACTTTAATAAGACCAGGGCCCATCAAATTCTTCCAAAACCTTTAATGTTCCAAAAGAAAGCAAACATACAAACAAAATGAATAAAAATAATCAAACAATACAAGTATGGGAATACAAATTATGTATTTAAAATGTATTGAAAAGGGAGTAACCAATGATGAGGTTAGCCACTTAATTCATTGGTGTCAATAGGATATTGGCCCCATGAGAGAAAATCATCCCAAATCATTGGTGTTAGTGGGATAGCGAAGCCCAGGAAAAAAACAGTAATTCAAATAATTGCTTTTAGCGTTATAGTGGTCCCCAAATCAATGGTGATAGTGATCCCACTTAAATTATCTTAGGCAACAGGAATGGAAGCTTTCATTTTGCAAATGTGCGTTCAGTAACAACACTTCCCTTAGGCCTTGTGGTACCTTGGCCTGAATATAATATGCCAGTATACTAGTATAGAATTTCTCTTAGTCACACTTTAAAAAGCATAACCAAAAGATCACATTGCAGTGTGGAGAATGTAAATAATCATGTCTATAATGTAATGCTTATCGTCCGAACGAACACCAGTGCAGCCGTGTTTTTTTTTTTCTTGGGACTTTTATAAAATGATGGTACAATTTATAAAAAGAATCTTATTGAAATAAAAGTTGACTTGTATTACTAACAGAACGTCTAAGGACTAGAATTTCCAAAACAATGCAGGCAGATTATAGCTGTTAGTAGGGGCCAGCAAACTACTGTACATAAAAAAATTACAACACCCTGCCTCAGTAGACTCTCAAGAGCCCATAGCTCTGATAAAAGCATTGGGCTGACTGGTGGGAGGAATTATGGAAATAGCAAAACACCTTCATGGGTAGATATCAGTCTGGAGTAGTGGAAGTTTATAAGCATATTATTTGCATTGCAGACCGCCCTAGGTAACACCCACGTGATGCTGAACCTCGATGGCTGAAACCAATGCATGCAAGGGGTGGGCCAGTAAAGGAAGTGAAGAAAATGAGGAGGCTCTATCAGACCTGGTGTAGCTTCTAATACATTCTGAACTTAGTGTGCAGTGAAATCAGAGTAAGCAATTTCAGTACAGGAGAGGAGCCTGTACTGTACTACTGTGCAAGACTGAAGGGAAAACTGAAGTTCATCTTAAAGTCAAAACTCTCTATATGTTAGTTACTGACCGAAATGCACAAAAGCCAGGAAAATAGCATTTTCAGAAGGATAGAGGCGCAATGGCAGCCCCCTTCCTAATCTGAATAGAGGCCCTGACTTAGGCAAGATCTTTTCAAAATGAACCTTGCCTCTCTACCTTTACTAGAAGTCAACTATGCATTTGTTTGACTGATGAAAGAACCTTATATGGTTCCGAAACATTGCTTCTCATTGTGATTCCATGTTGATTCAAAGTCAAAGATGGATCGATAAAGTAGAAACTGGTGTGCTGGCAACTGCTCCTCCTTCTTTCACATTTTAAAGTAGAACACATATGGAAAATATATAGGCTTTATTACTTTTTGAGGCACTGTTGTTTCTAACCTAATTTAATGCATACTTGTTTAAGGACAGAGACTCAAAATATAGAAGTCAGGCAACTATCATTTTTTAAATGAGCACAGCAACAGCAGCCTAGGTCATTATTTTTTTTTTAAGTACAGATTTTCCTTAGCCATTGTGAAATATGCACAGACCTTGCAACAATCTTGTCTATGCTTTTTTTTCTGAATATAGACAATCTAAATTTATGCTTAAACTGTACAGATACTCCTCACTTAACGACCGAGTTCCGTTCCTAAGACTAGGTTGTTAAGCAAATTGGTCTGTAAGCGAGGAACTGTATACAGGTGAAACTCGAATAATTAGAATATCGTGCAAAAGTAATTGCAGTAAGTGCTGCAAAAGGGGCCCAAACCAAGTACTGAGTACATATGCATGCTTGTACTTTTCAGAGGTCTTATATTGTTCTATGTACAATCCTTGTTTTATTGATTGCATGTAATAATCTACTTTTTTGAGGTTGTGGATTTGGGGTTCTTGGGGTTTTCATGAGCTGTAAGCCATAATCATCACAATTATGACAAATCACGGCTTGAACTATCTTGCTTTGCATGTAATGAGTCTATCTCATATATTAGTTTCACCTTTTAAGTTGCATTAGTGAAATAAATGAACTTTACACGATATTCTAATTATTCGAGTTTCACCTGTACAATATGTACATTACAATATTCTGAAGAAAGAAAAAAGGTCAAAAAGAAACTCCAACTTAGTTTTTATTTGCATTACTTCTACATACAATATTGCAATGAATTACAGAACGCTTCAGTACCGTTCGTTGTCACACTGCAGTCTGGGCCTGAGAAAGATCCAGGGCTGGATACTGTATCAGGATAGCCAACAAGGCCTAGGGCATCTGGAATGAATGTTCGGCACAAAGCCATGCACATACTGCACTTTACTAGTACTGTAGTGCTGGAGATGAACAATACTTACAATATTTCCTCCCCGCTGGGCGCTGCTCTGTCCTAGTGGGGAGGAAACTGACAGCCGATTGCTGCGAGAGGAGAGCGCTGTGAGCGGCCGGCGTCTCTCCTCCCACACTGCTCAGCCTCCTATCACAGTCCGGCAGAGCGGTGTGTGGGCGGAGACAGCCCATGCTGTCACAGGAGGCTGAGCTCCTTTGCCCACACCGCCCATCCTCCTGCGACAGCGTGTCAGGATGGAACGCCTTATCTACAGCCGCCTGAGTCACCACCTCGCTGATGACAACCTTCTGGATCCCTAAAGCTGGCCATACACCTTACAACTATCTGCAGATTTTCTGTGGTCAGATGGAAAAAGTGCAACAGATTGGCCCAGGTGGAGATTACTCCATCTACACAGTTAAGTTAGATGGAGGAATCTGTTGCACCTTTTCCCATCTGACCACAGAAAATCTGCAGATAATTGTAAGGTGTATGGCCAGCTTTGGGATCCAGAAGATTGTTATCAGCGAGGTGGTGACTCAGGCGGCTGTAGATAAGGCGTTCTAGGAGTTTGGAGGTGAATGGGAGTACGGAGATTGGTCTGGTCCATTGAGGTGTTTTTGGGGTGACCAGGGCATGCTTTAGAGGGGAGGGAAAGATGCCAGTAGAGAGTGAGAGATTGCAAATGTGAGTAAGAGAGTGTAGGATAGAGGCCTCGCTTTACAACCAGAAGACTAGAGGCAGACAAGACACACTACAGGGGAGGGGATGGCTCTGGCTTGAAGGTGGGTATTGCACCAAAAGCATTTTATTTTCCAAAGCTGGAGTTCAGCTTTAAAAAAAACACAAACGAAACGTAATTAGAAACACCGTTTTATTCAAAGTCAGAATAAGTTTAAGGCACAGTAACACAGACTTGTTTCAAGTAAAGAAATTCCTTCAAAATTAACATGTCGTTCTTACTCTCATAAAAAAAATAAAAATAATAATAAAGCAATCATCTAGCAGATCATACCACTCCATTCAATACTTCTGTCAGCATTACCAGTATAAAAAGGATTTTACATTAGTTTTAAATTAAAAAAAAATATATATAGAACATTAAACATTTGTATTTCTTTCGAGGACGTAGTGCAGTTAAAAGTAAAGAATGGTCGGTTTCATATTTTGATGCAATAATGTCACAAATATTTTATGAACTAATATTTCGCATAGATTTTGACGTAAATTTTAGTAAATGGATTGACATGGAATTCTACTGAGGTTTTCCTTGCGCGCTATATTGTACTATATTGATGTCTTGTTCTTCAGGAAATAAATAATGCAATTAACAATTATATGGAATATTTTGTGCCCAGGTGTTTTAAGGTGTTGCCATTAACCTATATGTTTAACATTGACTCAACTCCATCCAACTTTTCAGCATTTATGCCAGGACAATCTCTATGAAGATATAAAAGAGAAAACGGATCTTATTATGGAACTGCAGCCAAAACCTTTGTTTTTGATAGATTGGAGAAGGTTAGAATCTCTACATTTCAGCTGGACAGATTTCCACTTCCTCTTATGCCACAAGAACAGGAAGTGGGCAGAAGTTCTCCCCAATTTAATTTTTTAGTGTTTAGAGTGGGAAGAGGTTAAAAACGACATCAGCCTTTTAGTGTCCTGTATTCACCTGATGCCAAGTGGGAGAGAGATCTTTCCACAGGAGAGAAAGACAGCAATGAAATCCTTACAAAATCTCAAAATCCTTCCTAATCACCTGTTGCTACAGAACTACAGTTATACATATATGCAAATAAGGACTGGACTACAACTGCACTAAAGCAGCCTTACTGAACTAAGGTGCGGCGGCACCCTGGGGTGCATTTTGGCCTCCTCAGGGGTGACTCAAAAGGTCATGCCTTTCTTTCTATGGTACAGGCATGCCGTCAGCACAATGGAAACAAGGGTGGGATCCATTCAGAAAAAAAAAAAAAAAAAAACAGGCCTGCCCCACCTTCCGCCCTTCCTGTGCTGCCGATCCTGATGTAATGGCAGGTCTCTGATGTGATGGGGGACTAAAGTCCCTGATGTGAATGGGGCTCCTAATGTGAAAGTAGGGGGCTCTAGTATGAAAAGGGGACTTCTAAGTGTCTAGTGTGAAGAGGGCTTCTAATGTGAAGAGGGGATTTTGATGCAAAAGGATGGGGGACTCTCATGTGAAGGGGTGCTCCTGATTTCATAGGGGGGGACCCCTACTTTCTGTTTTTGCATGGGATCTTCCCTTAAAATCCACAAGACCCCTTTCTGGTATGGATTTGAGGGCCACCCATTTTTGTTTTACAGTTTAGACTGGGGTGGCTCCAGATTTTGCATACTTTTAAAGAGTGCCCTGACTAAAAAAAGATTGAGAAATTCTGCTATAGAGCATGACCGGGAAGAGTTACTAAATGCAACTTACCTGTGCTAGGGAATGACCAGCTTACACAAGGAGCTGGGATTTGTAATAATTATGAATATATGCACAATACTACCCCTGTTCATGGTTACTAAAGGGCTCCAAGACCTAAATACCTGATCAACATTCAGACTGCTTTCATATCCAAGCAGTTCTCAGAAATATAATGCAGCCAGCTACAGTGCATTATGGAAAATGCAGCTTGCATGACTTACACAATCAAAGTGCGTTTTAAGGGCCATAGAAATATACTGCATTATACTGTATTTATTGCAATGTGCTGACCAGCTTATAGTGATTTTTTTTCAGGCAGGAATATGCAAAATGCACGCAGGAAAATGCAGTAAAGGCACATCAACACCCAAAACACATATCACAATGCAGAAAACAGCATGCATTTTCACAATCAATTTAAAGTGTGAATCTAGTCTCACTGTCACTTGTTACAAAACCTGCAACAGTTCGGCTCCTGGTCACTTATCAGCTTGAAACAAAAAAAAAACACACAAAGTAACATTGCACTAAAGCAGGATTTTCTTGTATTCAAAAAACAAGAGGCTTTAAAAAAAAAAAAAAGTTGCACTGAGCAGTTCTTGGTCACATGGTCCTGGCCATGCCTTCTGCCTGTTTGTCAGTATCATGCAGTATGTGCATGATACAGGGCTTCAGAGCAGCAGAGTGCGTGCAAAGGAAACAACACTCCGCTCACACAAGTTAAGCATAATCCTTTCAGAGTGCACAATAAGCAATGCTGTGCAAACATTGTGTTCAGAAAACAGCATTTATTAATATGACAAAACTAAAGTGGCAAAAGCCAATCTCCTGATTGACTAACTCCTCGGTGATCTCTTTACCTACAGCTGAGATTTTCTGTTAAGTCTAATAAACAGTTGCTAGCCATTATTAGTAATCAAAGTAGTCCAGGCCATTATCATTTAGGTATGTTGGCTCCAACATAACATACAAGTTTACTAGCCATTTCAATGTAGTAGCACAATCATATGTGACCATTACAACTTGCAAGCAAAAACGATATCAATTACAGGCATAAATTAAACTAACCTTTAGAAGATTTAGCTCTTCATCAATTTTTTTTTAAATAAAAAGTAATGCAAAGAAAGGTAACTGCATACACCCCATCACTAAATAAATATATTAGGACATTGTCCTGAATAATTATTGCTTTTGTAATAAGTAATTGCATAAGCAATGTGTGGGGATTGAGTGCTGACTTGTTCTGTTTTTTTTACAAGTGCTTTAACCCCTTCGTGACTGACGACGTACAGTGTACGTCGCCAGCATCGGGGCTGTTTAAACAGACTCCCGGCGACTTTTGCCGCCGAGATCTTCTGAAAACTCACCAAAATATATGCACATTAGAGAAGCTTGCTCCATCTCTCAATAAACTTTTGCCAATTGCCCAAAATGTGCTTGCCTTGTTAATAAAGTTAGGCAAAAATGTCTGTAGGTAATTTTAAAAAAAGCCCGGATCATTCACACAACTGCGCTGGACTAGATAACATAAAATGTGTTGTTTCAGAGAGAGGACATGAGATATATATAGACTGTGACTAAAATGATTTGCGGTTACATTGCAATATCTGTTAATGGAAATAATTAAGGATTGTTCTGTAATGGTGAATGGCACGAACTGACAGAGATATTGAGACGGCTGTTACAGGAAAAGATCTTGTCATGCTCAACTGGCCAAGCATGGTATGAAATGCATTAAGTCTCATAAATGATCTTAGGACTTGAACTTGATCTAACAAAAACAGGATTTTTGTCTTGCCTGTAAAATCCATTTCCTAAAGCACAACACAGGACAACGGGAGTTAATTCTTGAATGGATGATTAAAGGGTTTTTAAATCCTCTGTTTTTTTCCCCATATATCTACAAGCAGTAGATATATGCAAAAAGTTTTTGTTTTTTACCGCTTTAAACTTACCCCCGTCTTTGCCGCGCGCTCCTGTCCAAAAACCCAAAGATGCTCGGTCGGCCGCAAAGTATCTTGGGGCGGGCGCATGCGCAGTTTGGATTTTTGGCCGGGAGACGAGGAGAGAAGCAAGGTAAGTCTATGGACCCGTGTACCCGCATGCAGACACCGTGGGACAGGAAGTGCCAGCAAGGACAGAGGAGTCAGTGCTGGATCGGAGACCTGCAGCGGCGCTGGAGAGACAGATGAAAAGGACAGGAAAGAAGATCGGATTAAGAGGCATAATTTAAGGTAAGTGCTTTAATTAACATTGGGGGGAGAGAAAAAAGTCACTTTAAGCAGCTACCTCCAGGTGATTGGACCCTGGCTGTTAGGACAGCCCTGTATAGCAACTCCCACTTCTAGCCTGCCGCATTTTTTGTAGTAAGCAGTACAGAGTGGATCACAGAAACCAGAAAAGAGAGTAATATGTCCCGTTATGCACTCCAATAAATGGATTTTTACATGTGATGTACCATCAAGAGATTTTGTTTTTCTTAAATAGTGAATAATACATTCAAAAATTTAAATTTGCATTGACGTTAAAGTCTTTACTTTGACTCTGCTGTAAAATAATCCCTTCATGACATGTTTACAGTCATATGTAAAAAGAAGGAAGATCTGTTTAAGATTGGATAGTACAAACACGCCATATACTGAATTATTATCAGAAGTCTCCAACACTGAAGTAGCCAGTACCAAATCCTGGCCTCTTGGTGAAGCAATTCACAGTTCATTGACAAGGAGCAATCTCTGTAGACATCACTCAATCTTCGACATTTCGTATTTGGTCATCATGATCTCCTGCATTAAAAAGGTAAAACCATTAGCTCACACTGTTGAGAAATCTATAGGCATTAATAATAATAATAATAATAATATTAATGTCCCACCTACCTCATCAGAGTCCAATAATACTGGAAGAGCCCTAAAAAAAAAATTAGAAATGATATGATACAAAAGGTAAGCCAAGATTTACAGAATTAGTTTTTGCCAACACACTCATCACCCGTTTGTAGTGGGGTAAAAGGGTATAGTGATTAGTAAGGGACAACTGTACTTTCAGTATCCCCTACGTCCTTGGTTCTCAACTGGTGGGTCCTGACCCAAAAGTGGGTCGCAACCTCGTGTTTAGTGTGTCCCCACGTGCCTTCCACTTTCCTAGGCGAGAGGCTCCTCAGCCTCCCCCTAGCGCAGTACTGTCAGTTCTCGCACCAAGCTGCCATTCAAAATATTCTGCCCGATACGGAGTGTCAGCTTGAGGTGGGGTGGGCTAGGGCTATAGCCGCAAGGGAGCTCTATCCTTAAGGGCATTGCTTACAGGTCCCTTGCGTTCCCTGTAGAGGTGCCTGGACCAGAGTGATGTTGCATTCTGGCTCCTGGCACCTCTACAGGGTGTGCAAGGGAGCTGTACAAACATATGGATGGAGCTCCATCACAGCACAGCAGCCCACACTGGACCTCAAGCTGAGGTTCCACTTCAATTCTCGTAAGATTGGAGTGCATATGTGTGTTTGAGAATGCCAGTGTGTGAGATTGTGCCTCTGGTTGTGTGTGTGTGTCAGTCTTTTCGAGGGTCCATTCACACTAGTACAGTGAGTTAATCACACAGTCCCGTGCAATTAATGCGCTACACCACGCAATCGCACCTACCACGCGTTCTGGTGTGAGAGGTGCATTGCCATTCATTTGAATGGCACCCCAAACGCATATCTCCCACCCACAGTTCTATTGCCCACATCAGAACGCATGGTACCGCAATGCCATGTGTTCCATTCAGTGCAACTTGGGTCATGACTTAATGACCAAGGACAAATGTGGGTCCTGAGGTTACACAGATTGAGAAATACTGCCCTACATAACCCATGTCAGCCTGCAATTCCTATACTTGTTCACGCTCTTTGTCAATCAGCTCTTTGTTGCCGATCATATGCCCCTGACGAAGGTTGTTCAAGCGAAACGCATAGGGAAATATATCCCTATTAAAGCCCTGAGATATCTTTTGTCTAAATATTATATGGATACAAAATATATGGTAACATGATTGCTACATAAGTGGTATAGACTGATATTGGTAAGGATCTTTTGGAATGGTTTGTACATTATACATATGTCATGGTGGTTGTTCCACCTGAATTGAATTTCAAAAATTGTTGCCTCATTTGAACCCCCATTCTCTCGAATATTGTTTAACTATATGAAAATGTATGCAAAAATATGAGAGAGATTTCCACACTGACAGGTGATGCTCCAGAGGTCCCAAAATAAAGCCATATATAAACAAGTGACAGCCTGCATTTGCATTGAACATGCACTGTAGCAATGTCTCCCCTGTGTGTGGTAGTAGGATTCTGATCAAGAAAACACACACACACACACACACAAAAAAAGAAAAAGATAATTACACGTCAGCAAATGAATTTGGGATATTGTCTTCCACCCACTTTAAGTCTTCATCCTGACAAGATAGAAAAACACGTTAAATCAAGTTAAATGAAGTGTCCGGTAATAAATGTCATAGAAGAGTCCAGTCTTTTCCCGTAATAAGTAATAACTGGCACCCATCAGTACATTAAGCCATACAGTTCCCACAGTTTGCATTGTACTTCAATCACTGTAATACAAGTGTGTAGGGATATATCAGAGACTATTCAGCTAGCTGCCTTCAGTACCATTAGGATCCCTATACAAGATTGGCTTAGAGCAGTGTCCAACACCAATCCTGAACACCATCTATACATTATTTATTTCACTACGTGTCCTGAATTATCTGCTGGTTTTACAGTAAAGGATGAAACAGTACTGTTTACAGATTGGCGTTCTAGTTCAGCAAATGCTGTATGATGCTTTAAAGATGAACTCGGGGCAAAAGTGTTCTTAACCCTTGCAGTGGGGCTACCCACTAATTTTTGTCAAGGTACTAGAAAAAAATAAATTATACTCACTCGATCCGATATATCGGAATATATGGGCCGAAAATGGCACTTTGGCTAAATGCTGAAAGCGCCCTTTCATCTGCCAATAAAGTGGCGCATCCGTGCTTTCTTTCCTCCCAGCGGGGAGGAGAGAAATTGTGACAGTCGGCTGAGCGATGCGGGAGGAGAGCGCTGTGAGCGGCCGGCATCTCTCCTCCCACACCGCTCAGCCTCCTGTCACAGTCCGGCAGAGCGGTGTGTGGGCGGAGACAGCCCGTGCTGTCACAGGAGGCTGAGCTCTCCTCCCTGCACTGCTCGATGTCTCCTGTGACAGCGTGACAGGATGGAGAGCGGGTACAAACACTCAGAGATCAGTGATCACTTGTAGATAATTGAGGATAACAGAGTACGTTTACTATAGCCTCAATTATGAATGGATGGGAAGTGATCTACATCACCTCCTGTTCATTCATAATTGTGGTTACAGTAAACATACTCTGTCCTCATGTTATGAATGAACAGGAACACTCAGAGGATTCCTGTTCATTGATAACTGGTGCTGCAGAAAAAGAGATTGAAGACTTCGTGTCCTCAATCTCTTTCTCTATTTTAAAAGGTAAATATCAGGGGTCTGCTTAGACCCCTAATATTTCCCCGAAGCCCCTAAAAGTAAAGTAAAAAATACGGTTTCGTTTCGGTTTTGAAAACATGAGTTGATTACCTGATAACTCTGTTTCCAGGAATCTTCCAGGACAGCCAATGAGAATCTGCTGTCCTGGAAGATGACTGGGGAAATTTCCATTTCGGTGCACCTCTAGTTGAGAACAATTCTGGCCGGAGTTCTGCTTTAAGAATGCAGTGAGTGGGTATTCCCCTAAAGCTCTGCAATGCATATATGGCCTTTGTCCTTCACAGGAACAATATTTGCTTACATATATAAGAGAGCATTGCCTAACATTTTCTTGCTTATACAACACATATTGTGTTGCAGATTAAATCTCTCTTGTGGCACTTTGTAGTCGTGCTGACCAGAAATACCTGGACCAATAATGATGAGGCCTTTATTACTGCCCATGAGTCAGATTTTGAAAGAATAGCTAAACCTAAAAACAAAAATGTAATATATTGCAGCTTACCCATTCTAGCTGTGGCGACTGCATTTATTTATTTTCTTTTTCTTGCAAAGGAATTCAGGTGTTCTTGTAACTTCCTGTGCACTAAATTGATATTTCAAAACAACCCTTTCAGTTTTCCCAGCTACCTTCTGTAAACTAAAAAATGCTTAGCTATGTAATGGAGATGAGAAGTGGAGGAGGGGTTAGTAGTCTAAATCAGGAGAGCAGCCTAGTGACAACCATGGCTCCCTTCATTTATAAAGTGGAATGAGTGAACACGGCTACCCTAGGACAGGAAGAGCATCATTCATATAACTTCCACCCAGAGTATAGCTGAATGGATGCCATTTGCACAGTACTAGCGCCCCTAGATGGCACTAGTGCTGCTCTAATCACGTCCATCCAGCTATACGCTGGGTGAAAGTTTTATAAATGAAGCCCGAGGTATGATATTTGAAGACTAACCAAGTGACATTAAAGGGAAAAAAACCGAATGCAGCCACCACATCTAAGGATTTATAAGCTGTGATATATTACATTTCTTTTGCTGGGTTTAGATACACTTTAATGTAGCAAAGGCCATATATGCTGCTTTGCAGTCCCATTGGGTGTGGCATTCATTTTAAGGTTTGCTATGCAATAAAAGGCTTTTGCGCAAAAGTCCTTTCTTTTGGAGATATTTATTTTAGGTACCCAAAACGGATCGGAAACATATTTTACAAATATAAATGAAAACAAAGCACCTTAAAAGTCTTGACTTACGGTATTGGCAGCAGCAGACTTAGCTGTTCCGTTAGGCTCTGACTTTGTTCCCCTTAACTTCATACCTTCTGAGAGATTACCTAAATGATCTGTAACAAGGAATTCTTCTACTTCATCGTCCGAATCATCCATAAGAGGGGTAAATGCATACCTGGAAATACATAAAACCAGTTTAGCAAGCAGTAACAGATTCCACTACGGATGTTGATAAAACAAAATCTGTATATTTAAAAAGTCAACTAATGTACAGAAAAAAAAAAATCGGTATTAAAAGTCTGGATATGCAGATCTCCAAGCAAAATACAGTATATAACAAACCACTAAGCAGATGATCTCCAGGATAAGCAAATAACTAAATACAAGAGAAGTGCGATCTTTCTTCAATCTGAGCAGTAATCCAGTGCGACACTCTGCCTCTGTGCAGGAGCTTCCTGTAATAAAGACCGGTCACTGACACGTTCTCTCCTTGTGCAAGATGAATGGTCTTGTATCCACCACCCTAGCTTTCCTCCCCCAATAGTAGTTCTTAAGGCGGCCTGTAGTGGGTACGCCTTGTGGGTCCCTCCACAGGTGTAGTGCTGAGAGAAAAGATACACCGCAGTGATGCTGTCACTCCTACTCTTACAAGGTAATATCTTGGTGTGCATAGGCATTTGGTGCACCTGGATTTGTATTTAGAATGCTTGTGGCTTTTGAACTATATATTTAGATGAACGTTTTTGTGCCCAAAGTTCAACTTTAATGCGGGACACATGCCTCAGATGGTACAGGTCCTCACCCTCACTGATAAAAAGGTAGAACTTTGTATCTAAAGGCCCATTCACACCATTGTGGAGCGTAAGCACACACCATAGCATGTCAACATGCGTTGCGTTAAGGCAGCACATTGATTTGAATCCTCTGTCTAATGAGCCACAAAGAAAAAAAGTGCATCTACTATTTCTGATCGCGCATGTTAGTCTGCTCTGCTGCAACACACGTCCACTGACAATGTGCATTTAAATGCCGTTACTCTCTTCTGCAAAAGCACCAGTGACAAAAGGAAGCTTATACTGTGAGAAAATGCTCATAAAAATAAGAGTGAGCAGTGCAATTTAAACCCAGTTTAAAAAGTGATCCTGTCACCACAGGCATACTTTTAAAAATGAGGCCAGCAGTGGCTGCTTTACTGCTCTTTGGCTGCTGCAGGTTTTCAAACCTTCCGGGTGGGTGTATACCTGCTCCTCCTGCCACATAGTGATTCCACCTGCTGGAATGTACATCACTACAGGACGCCCAAGCAGGTGGAAGGAGTAAGTATTTGACCAACCCTGAAGGTTTAAATACCTGCAGCCAAAGGATAAAAGTGGCGCAGCAGTGTTTTAAGACGAGGGCCACCAAAAAGGTAAGTATAGATGAGTGTTTATAGGTCTGGCCTCCTTTTATAAGTGACCCTGTTGTGACATGTCATAGGGATTCATATCACAGACTCAGGGAAAGAGGGAGTACCAAGATCCATGAGGCATCATTAGCAAGCACACCTGACAGATATAGCTACTACAGTGCAAATAGGTGGCACATATTGCCTGCAACTGCAAGGCAAAGGTGGTGAGAGTGGCACCATGTCAAACTTATTTACAAAGAAGATAGCCTCTAAAAATTGAGATACACAAACTTAAATAAAGATTACTATAAATATTTGCACTTTAATATGTGTTACATAACATAACCAGAAACAAAAAATATATTACAAACACCTAATTATTAAAACCAGCCTATTAGAAAACATTGAATTAGTCCTGGCATCAAAAAGTCCCATTATATTCCATTAAGACAAAATCTGAAGTCTTCCTGACTGAAGACATCCATGCATTGTGCAGAAGCCCCCTAATTTGTAATTGTGATCCAGTATATTCATTTAGGTAGATAAGCGGTTTTACTTCATCACAGACCATCTACTCAATAATGTATGGGATCTCACATGATTGTAGCGGAAATATAACATTATTTATTCATATGTAATTCACATGATTCCCTGAAATAATTCAGATGTGCTCTGCATAATCCGCTGCATTGATTAATATGCAGTTCACATAATCAGCTATATTGATTTATCAACACTGCTGCGTCACTTTTCTCCTTTTGCTGCACGGATTTAAACCTTCTGGATAGGTCAAATACCAAACATAATCAGCTACATTGATTCATGCAAGTTATAACAATATTCATCATCCAAGTTACATGATTGTAAATTCATAAAATTTCACCAAAAACACCCCTCTCACCACCCACCCGATATGAGTAAAATCATACTCACTATGACCATAAATGATATAGGTAGTCCAAACTGTGCACCAAAGATACCAAAATGTATAAAAATCCAAGGGAAGTAACTTAGGATGAGGACAAAGCTACACAATTAAACTTCCGCCAGCTTAAAACAAGACCTCCTAAATTTTATCTTTCTTCGAGTATCACAAGGATAGATCAGCTTTGACTCATTTTCCATATTTATAGACCAAAGTATTACATTTCATAGTCGTAGTTTTCTTATAGGCTGGTTTTAATAATTGGGTGTTTGTAATCATTTCTGTATTTCTGGTTATGTAACACATATTAAAGTGTGAATATTTATAGTGATCTTTAACTACCTCCGGGCCGGCCGTAGTAAAAAAACGGCCGGCCAGGAGCTCTCTCGATCTCAGCGGGCGTCTCTAGACGTCCGCTCAGACACGCCCCCTTGTGCGCGCCGCCAGGCACGCGCGAGCGGGAAATGGCCGGAATTTAAAAACGGGCAGCGATGCCCGTTAATAGACATGCGATCCGCCGGCTGTAGAGCCCGGGATCAGCATGTCGCCTCTGTCACATGGGATCAGAGGGAGCTCGGTACACGAGCTCCCTCCGGTCCCCTCTCCTCTGAACGAATGCAGAAGTGTTGTATAATACATCACTTCCGCATTCTTGTGTCACTCTCCAGCTTCAGAAGCTGGAAAGAAGCTGATGGAGCAGATCTCTGCTTCATCAGCTTCTTTTGGGGGGTCCTAGGTGACATTAGGGGTCTTGGAGACCCCTGATGTCTTCATAAAGAGGACCTGTCACATATTTTGCTATCACATAGGGGGGTTTTATTAGCCCCCGTATGTGATAGCGATAAAGTTTAGTGAAAAAAAATAAAAAAAAATAAAAGTCCCCCCCCAAAATTTTAAGTTACACATTAAAAAAAATTTTTTTTCTTTAATTCTTTTTTAAGTCCCCACCCATACATACACGCATGCAAACATGCGTCGGGGGCGCATACGTGCAAAAAAGACGATTGCGCCCATTACGCCGCACATGTTACATATCGCCGCGAACGTCGGAGTGAGAGCAATAAGTCTAGGGCCATCAATCACTGATAACACTAAACTGATGAGCGGTAAAAACGTTTAAAGTGTCGCCTATGGCCAATTTTGGTTGCCGTCGTTTTCTGCGATGTCGCGGGTGCGCGCAATTTTAAAGCTTGACATGTTTAGTGTCTATTTAACCGACGTGACCTGATCTTTTATATTTGACCAAAAAACTGGGTAATAATAAATGTTTCCTAACATAATGTTACAAAAAATGTTTTTTCAAAATTTTCAGTAATTTTTCCTAATTATAATAAAAAATAAAACCCGTAGTGGTGATTAAATACCACCAAAAGAAAGCTCTATCTGTCCCCAAAAAATGGTATAAAATTCATTTCAGTACAGCGTTGCATGACGGAATAAACGTCAGTCAAAGTATCGCAGCGCTGAATACTGAAAAATGGCCTGGCCAGGAAGGGGGTCTAAACACCTGGTCTTGAAGTGGTTAAGTTTGTGTATCTCAATTTTTAGAGGGCTGCCTTCTTTGTAAAATATGATTTATGAGTTTGTGCCCATTTTGATAATTATGTGTATATGGGTTATAATTTTGGTATTCCCACCATTCCATAAGCCCTCAGTCCGAACATGTCCAACTTAATTCTGGACAAAACTGAACCATGATATTAATAACTGACCTTGTAAAAAAAAAAAAAAAAAAAGAATATGGGTACCTTTGGTTGTTTGAAGACGGCCCCCATAAAAACATTATAACGAGTAAGACCACAGAAAACAGGAATCTCCAAAAAGCATCGTCCACCCAGAGCTCCATCCAGTCCTAGAAAACAGAAGACGCTAAAATAGGATTGACAGGAGAAGTCATATTGAATTTGATTATAGGGACAGGTGTAGTGGACAGTGGAGTCCAAGGATATTGTTGATTTGTATTTATACCAGTTCTAATTCTGTATATATACTGTACATGGATATATGTGCTTCCCTTATTGCTTAATAAACCTTAAGAGCAGCTCCATATCAGCTTAAAGGATAAGTGTATTTTCCTAGCTTTTAAAACAAAATCCCAGCAAATAAATTATTTTTCATGCCAACAATTATTTATCTCTTTTGAGCTAATTTTTCAAAGTTTGTAATTTACATAGCCCCTTAAAAAGGAGAACTATGAGGTGAGTGCTTTTCACTCACCTCATAGTCCTAGCCGACCTGTGACAATGAGACTATCACAGGTCGGCTCAGTAGATCGGGAGGTGAGCGAACACATACCGGCGTTCGCTCACCTCTCGATCCTGTCACGGCTCTCTGCCGTGACAGGGGAGGGGCTGGATTCCCCCCCTCCGATCCGCCAGGTATGACTGGCGGAACGGACGGGGGAGGGGGCGGGTACAGCTGGCTCTGCCTCTAGATAGGCAGATCCAGCTGTCAGTCACGCAGCTGGGCGGATCCCGGCATAATTGTCGGGATCCGCTTCAGCGTCTCAGTATACCGCGAGCAGCAGCTCGCGGTATACTGAGCCTAGGGTGACGGGAGGACGCTAGTTTGTGTCCTCCCGTTACCCTAAGGAGAACTATGGGGAAAAGCCTTAACCCCATAGTTCTCCTTTAATATCTTCACTATCATGTTGGAATCTGTGTTTAGCAGCCGTGATCAATGTAATTCAATGATTAATCTGCTGCTGCTGACCACTAGTGATGGGCTCCGGCGTGTTCGCAGCTCCACGTGCCGAGGCCGCCAGGAAGCCGACAGCGCGCAGCGCCAATCACAGGCACTGAGACATATCCCAATCTACGCAGCTGCGGACCGGGATAATGTCTGTGATTGGCGTTGCGGCGCTGTCAGATTCCTGGCAGGCTCGGCACGTGGAGCTGCGAACACGCCCGAGCCCATCACTACTGACCACCTGCTCCCAGTCTCGACAAGGCAAGGGCAGTCTGTTAAGCTGGGTAAACATAGAAAATTTTTAGCCAAATCAGATGCAAGTACTGTTCAGGTATTTTGACAGCCAGTGGGGCCCACTGTTGTAGTGCTATAGCCGTAGTGGGTTGATTTCTCCATCCACGCTGTTTAACCAAAACGCTGAATGAAAAGGATTTAACAGTGAATATCCAGCTTTACTTTACTGCAGTGCACAACAGCTCTCCAGGTTACAGAAAGATGTCCGCTGTGCATGTGTTGGGCATACAACTCTCTGCACACTGCAGTACATCTGATCTGTGCTGCTAAGCCATGCAGTTTCTACACAGAAGAGAAGAGAGGTAAGGAGGGGAATCGTTTGTCATTTGACACTTTATTAGCATGCTTATAACTCTGCAGTCATTTCTGAGTAGAGCGTGAAAACTGTATTGTGAGTAGGTGGAACAGGGTTGTGCTACTGCGTGGAGGTACACTATGGGATGTATGAAAGCAACGCCCAGTGAGTAGATTAAGGCCATACTCACAAGGGCACATGAGCATTGTTGTCACCAAAGTGCAATGATCACAGGGGAAGTCTCATGCTGACAACTGATTTCATCCTACCCTGAGGCTTGTAGAGAGAGATTTCCCTATCTATGGGAATTTTTAGAGTATGGACTTTATTTAGATGTTACACAGTTAGAAGAAAAGTCCTGTTTGGCAACTAATGAAACCACTGAGGATCTTGTTGAGTATTTCCTAAACATCTGCATATATGTACCATATAGTAAATGGTCAATTCACTGAGAGGTATGAATAATTTAAACTATGCCGGTTATTTAACTTTACAAAAATCTTCTCTCAAAAATGTTCAGCTTACAAAAGATCAGTACCTCAGTGGTGTGGAAGCATTTCTTTCACAGGAAATTAGCATTTAGCTGTGGAAAACCTTCTGTCATGATTTGTTATTTGATCTCCCAGCACATTATAGTATATCTAATATATAGTATATATAAATAAAAATATTTACAGATTTTATGCTTTAGTGAATTGAACATATTGAGGCTAGTTTATTAAGCTCCAACTGCAAAGAGCATTGATGTGCAGTCACCTATGCATAGCAAATCACTTTCATTATTTGACAGTTGAATAAATAGAAGATTTTCTTTAAAGCTGAAGTCTAGTCCGCCTATATTTTTCTTTTCAGAGCTCTCCTTTCTCCCCTCATCAACATGCTAACTATAACCATTAGGTTTTTTTTTCATTACATATCTCATTTTAGGCTAGGTTCACACCTAGGCAATTGAGATAGTGAGCTGTTTTTGCGCAGCTGTCGCATGTTCTCGTTTGCGCGACTGCGATTTGAAAACCGCATGGTTGTCGCACAGGTTTCAATGCATAGAGATGCCTATGGGACCCAAACCGCGCAAACACTGCCCGAAAATAGCTCCTGCACCTTTTTGCACGACAGGCGACAAACTGCAAAGGTGTGAGCAGCCTCCATTAACCTCAATGTGAATCTGTGTTTTGCACGAAAAAATTCGTCTAGGTGTGAACCTAGCCTAAGAACCAGTGACAATCACTGCTTCACTGTGCAATGCAGACATATCATGGCTGGTGGGAGGGGCTGAACAAAGCTTGCTGAAAACATGAGGGAACCCTGCCTCAGTACGTCTCTCAAGAGCCCTCAGCCCTGATGGAAGCAGAAGGCTGGCTCTTAAAGGGGTCTAAGGCAAATATTAAAATGCCTTCATGGGTGCAGTGTAAGCAATTTCAGTACAGAAGGAGGAGTCTGTACAATTCTGCAAGGTAAGGCTGGGGGTAAAGTGTTCCATCCCATAGCAACAAGACAGCCTGCTTTATCAAAATGATTATGAAGACCATACAGAAAAAATAGATTACTTTGTATAATACTTACAGATGGACATGGTGTCAGTCTGAACTTTTTAGTTGTCCATGCCATAAATATTACAGATGCTTAGAAGAAAAAAAAAGAGCACACTCATTAGAACATGTTTTCTGAAATTACATGACTAAGGAAAAAAGAGTCTAAAAACTTACCTAATATGGCGAAAATTAATGTATTTGTAAAGTGTCTGTATAGTGAGTATTTCACCGTGTTCTTTCTTAACTTCAGTGTCTTCATTGTTTGAGCCAAGCTTACAAATATGTATGGAGCAGCTAAGGAGAACACTAAAGGCATTTATATGATTGGACTACAAACATGAAGCATGCACAGACAGGAAATACATCTCTCCCAGCAAAATACTAAGGTCAAGGTACTGCAAGTAAAAGGTTATGGCTTGCAGTTTACACCACTATATAAATGTCAGGGCAAAGAGAAATAGGATTTTTGTACCGTGGTAAAACCTTTTCTAGGAGTTCATTGAGATGTACAGGAATTCAGATACGGCCAGGACATCTAAAAGAAGTCCAACAAAGTGGCGGGCAATAACCCCCAACAGGCCCAACAAAATTGGGGACTGCCTGCCGTCCAAAAGACTCCTGAATCCGATAACAGGTGAAGACGAGCCAGATAGGGGAAACTGTCAGTACAACCAGAGGGAGGGTGCAAAAACAAGTAACCTGGAGCTGAGGACCAAGATAGAAAAAAAAACCAAAAAAAATCACCACCAGCCTCCATACAGAAGAGAACATCGACAAAATATGGTCCTGGCAAGAAGACAAGTCGATCTAAGTGGTAAGGCCCTAAGTCTGTACACCCCACTAACCCTGAGGATCAAGGGATGAGAACTCCAGAGAGCCTCGACAACTAACCACGCTAAGCTAGACTTACCAGGTAAACCTAGCAGGATCATCAGGTAAAAATGAAGAAAAAATATATATATAAGGACTGGTAAGCTGCAATATATTACATTATTATTCTTGGATTTAGAATATACCGTACTTTAAGTCCCTGTCCCACAAAAGAATAAAAAAGTAATAATTCTACCAAAATTTTGTTGAAAATCAATAACCCTAAGTTTAATGCACGCAGGACACCTGCAGCCCACACAGTAAGAATGCTGCCTTGTAGTCTACCAAGACTACAAGGCAGCAGTTCTTACTACTGAACCATTAACACTGATTAAAAACTGTGAAGCTTTCTTTTAAGGGGAAGAAATAATCAAATAACTTCCTTTATAGAATATAAAAGTTAATGCAAGAGGTTATGTGATTTTCATCTAAAAGGATATCCACCAGCACAATGCGGAGTCAAGAAGAGCTAGTGGGATACTGGCCAGTAAAATCAAGTCAGAATCCTTTGTCTGCAAAAAAAAAGACAAAAAAAAGACAAAAAAAGCCAATTAGTACATTCTCTCACTTTATAACTTACCCTGAATAATGATTTTTCTAGTAGAAAAATCCATTCACTTTGGACAAAACTACACCATTTTTTCTGGTTCTGATCAATTTTGTGGGATAAACTATATCGAAGCTGTAATTTTATAGCCCAGCTTGTTTGATCAAATTGCATATGATTGATCAAAACTAATTGGTTCAAGAGAGCTAATTTTCAGACAACCACTTTCAGAGGTATGTTCGATTCTAAGTCAATAGAAAGTGGTTAAAAATTACCTAAAAGTTGCCACATGTATGGCCAGCTTTACGGCTGCCAAATGCAACCATTGGGGTTCAGGAGATACAACAAAGCCTGACATTCATCAGTACAGGGCCCAGGATATGACCCTTGCAGCAGAGGCAGAAATAGTTTATTTTAATTCTGTTGGGGGCTGACAGAAGCCCTCTGTATAACTTTACTAAATTACTATATACATACACACATACATACATATATATATATATATATACACACACACACACACACACACACACACACACACACACATACACTAAAACAAGATGATAATAACGTGCTGGATTAGTGTGATCCTAGTTCATTTTATTACTTCATTGCTGTGCTGTATGTGTATAGGATAATGCCTTGGCTGGCGCTCGTGCAGAAAGTTTCAAAAAAATTTTAATTGATCAAAAAAAAATTTTATCGATCAAAAAGATTAACGATTAATCGAGAAATGAATCGTTAATTTGCACAGCCCTAATATACACTATTGATTTTTTTGTGTTAATAAATGATTTTACTGTATAAATAAATTTTCCAATATGTAATACAATATATCTAACACACTGCGCTCTTATAATTAAACAAAATGAAACTAGTGCTATAAAAATACATTGCAATAAAAATTTGTATACAAAAAAAATGAACGTGTCTCATTAATTGTGTATAATTGTAAAAGTGTTAAAAGGTATCAGAAGTCCAAAAGTGACAAAACGCATTGGACTGACTTGGTGGCATCATCACATTCTGCGAGGCGCTCCTTGCTCTCCCCGAGACCAAATAAGTATAACTCCCATGTTGGAGTAAGCTTGGTTTGACCTTATATATCTATATAAAAGGTCAGCATAATCTGGTCAGTTTACATAATTTGCGGGATCCTGCATATCAGAGCACACGGATAGCAAAAAGAGTTGAACAAAATCTTATTGGTACACTAGGGTTCATTGGACTCCATGGCTGCTACTGGTTACCAAAGCCGGACATTTTCACCTTTTTTTTTTTAGGCACTTTTGAAAGTCATTTTTATTGTATATCTGTCTCTCACATTAGTTATTGTTAGCACAGTGGTTGATGAGCATCATGGACATCATCACATACACTTTTGTGTTATGGGATACCTTGTTGACACTTTCACAATTTTTACACAGCATTAAATGAAAGACATTCCATTTTTTTTTTATATACAGATTTTTTTATTGCAATAGATTTTATTATTTAGAAATAAGATTAGTTAGAAAACTTTTTAGAAATATTGTTAGTTTATGTCTTTTTTAGCCATTACAGAGCAGCTGTAGGTTAAAAATGAGATTGGAGTTCAAAGCGTGTTATGGTTATTCAATATCTATTACAGATTACTTTAAGTTTGTTTCATTTGTGGAAAAAGGCTAATACTAAATAGATTTTTAAACAGTCTGTTTTTAAGAAATCTAACAGGCTTCAGTATGAGGGGCATGTGGACTTTGTTAAAATTGTGCTCCATTTCACCGAACTTCTAATTTGAATTCCCAGGCCATGCTCCTTCCAAAATGCCGTCCTCTATCTCCTAATGATTTTACTTATATCTAAAACTTCTACTTTAAAAGCTGAATGCAAAGAAAAAGACGGGCTAAAACTAAACATATGCGCCTCAAATGAAAGCAATCATTACATTAATTAATTAATCTTGCACACTAAAACTAAACCCTGCCCCCTTCTCCATGGAGCGAAATGCACAAATCTCATCATACCAGGCAAGCCGTGCAATTCTACAATTGGCTTTGAGGAAGATATCTGCAAGTGCAGAACATCCATGCCAACATACTCATATGAGAGGTCCTACATCAGCAAGCATCGACCAACTCTTCCACCACAGTTTAGCTGAAGCTAGGACTTGCATCCAGCTATGGTTTACATCGGAATGGGAAGGCCTCTCTGTGCTTCTTAGATGGTGTCAGATTTGGTCTAGTTACGTAGGTTATCAAATTTAGTAACACAACTACCTTAATAAACAATAAATCAAATTATATTAACAGAAGTACATAAAATATTTTTCTCTTACCCCAATAACGCGCATCACTCCTTCAACTGTGGCAAATATGAGATAGAGGACACCCATTCCAACTACACGATGCATCACCGATCCCAAGCGTGGTCTGACCAAGAAAACAGGTTTGACATGTTAACATACATAACTTGATCATACTGCAATAATTACTTTCAGCTACATAAAAGCAAACCCATAGGGGAAAATGTATCAAAACTGGAGCAAACAGAATCTGGAGCAGTTGCCCTTGGTAAGCAGCCTCTCTCCTCAGTTTGCTCAGGTAAGATCTGAAAATGAGACAGAGAAGCTAATTGGCTGCAGTGCCAATCTGCTCCAGTTTTGATAAATTCCCCTCATAGTGGTTTCAGGGCATGAAACCACATAGCTGTGCCTTGCAGCACACACCCTTTACAAATGGAGTAAACTAAATTTTTTGTCCTGTACCACATGCAGTTAGTGTGTTTGGGTTTCAAAAGAGAGAGTGAGTGAGCGAGACAGACACACACACAAACTGTCCTTCAAAAGGACAGTCCCGTATTTTCTCTTCATAGAGGCCAGATATGGCAAAGCTCAAAAAATACTTTAGGTAGGATCAGAAAAATGTATATTCTAGATTTTCCTTAAGAAGTGTGATAGCTGCACCAACTACACTACAGCTTTCAAAAGAGGGGGCTTTTGTTTTTGGACAGGGCCAAAAACAAATTTTAGGTTGCCATTTCCTTACAAAAAAACTGTGTCCATTCTTTATAAGGGCTGAATATTGCAGCTTGGCAGAAGTTTTAAAACTGAATCACTAGCTCCACCCTTTCACATTTGCATTGATAAACAGGTTGGAGTGCCAACAAAAGGTGACAAAAGAGCTGGTTGAAGATTACAGGAATCCATGTCTTAAACTAACCATACATGGCTCTAATTTCGGGCGGTTCTTGCTCAACTAGCCAAAATTCGAGCTGTGGGTGGTTTTCTTTGGGCACAACTGGGTTCAACTAAAGTAGATTTAAAAATATTTATTGAGCTGGGTGGAAAATTATCAGGTGCAGTCATTGTGAGGTATTTAGAAACGATTGGGTGCCGCAGCTGTCTGAATACAACAGCCAGCAGTAGATATTTCTCCATCCATACTGGCTAGCCTTACAGCAAACGTAAACAAAATAACCAGAAATTATATATTCGCTAGAATAAAGAGACACTTCGCAGTGTTTCAAGTAGATAAACATAAGCAACTTCTACAGTAAAGGCTAATAAAGTGGGATTAAAGTGAAATAACACCTAACCCAGCCTCATGCACACTCTGCTGCCAAAAAGTTAAGCGACCCTGTCAGGGTGTTAAAACACTTAACAGCAGTACCTTGTGAAGAAAACAGGCCAGGCAGCCTGTTTGCTAAAACTTTGTTCCACCCTATCGAACACTTCCAGGTGTGTGAACAGCATGTCCCTCTCTGGCCCCTATGGTTGCTCCTGAGAACCCCAAAATCACTACAGTGTCTTTCAGTGACTAGGGGTCAGCAGGAGGAACCACAACAGTCACACATGGCTAGATTTTCCTCCCATGGGGAAGAACAGACTGCTGCACGCAATTACACGAAGCACCTGTCCCTTCAGGGATTTCATGGCCCTGCACACTGTATGAATGTGTACACCCAAATGAATGGGCCCCTTAGGAAGACAAGTTCCAGCATATACTGACCGCTGAAGCAGAATGAACATACCACCTATATTACAGTGGCCCACCATGAAGTTTAGGGAGCTCTCAAGAACTTCACTGTAAATGGGTAGCTGCTACAGAGTAACACAACACCCAATGAGATGGTACATGATACCCAATTAGATGACACACGAGTGGGCCAATGGTGCTCGAGACAGCACTGGAAATGATAGAAAAAGGGCATCATTAAATCATTTGATGGAAGAAACCAGCTCTGCAAATACCAAGAGACCAGGTGCTAAACAGAGAAGAGGAAGACATTAATTACAGATATATTATTACATAATTCACTATGTAGCAGACTTGAATCACAAAAAAACTTACATGTCACTCCCGTGCTGTTTATATTTTGATATTCAGCGTAGAATACCGCTTTTTCTAGCATTCCCAAGAAAATGACAGCAGCAATCCAAAACTGTATCCGTAGCAAATCTTTCCAATAACAAGCAGACCAAACGAACCACATGAATCCAAAAACTATGTACATTATGCACATTACCATGTAAAACTGTAACACAAAATGTATAAGCAATAAATACACAGTCAAATATAAACACATGCCTACATATAAATGTAATGCACCAAAAAAGCATGTAGCATTCTGGCAGCGCACCACAACGCACTTCTATTGGCAAAGTACACTGAATCAGAATGAATGGCACCGCATCAACTTATATAACAACATGTGCAACACAATAGTGTGAATGGGCCCTCAGGGGGCCCAGCCAGCTGTTGAAGCTTCTTTGATAAACATTATAATTAAGTAAAAATAAAATAAAATAGGGAATAACAATATTTGACATGATCTTTCCTGAGAAGTTTCTCTAAACTGAATTTACCTCTTGAATGCAGGGGCGATGGGGAATTTATGTTTACCATAATTGACCCTGTCTGTACTGTGCTTGCACATTACATTAGAAGTTGTAAAACTAGATTGGACTACGGTCTGTCCTAAAAAGGGTTAAGTAATTAGAAGCCTGGCTTCTTGCATTGTATGTTAATGAGAGGAAGCCCAGAGTCCCTAGTCTTTCTATGGAGCGTCCTCTCACTTTAAAATTGTCCAGAGTAGCTTGCAGTCTGCACAAAGGCTTATTCTACAGAAACATCTTATGGTGACTGTGTCGCTGTGACCTGGCTTGTGTCTGGAAAGTGCATAGACAGTGAGATAACAACTGTCAATAAAGAGTCCATCTCCTTTGCAGACAATGGTCAGGAATGAAGAGGAGTGAACTGTCATAGTCTGTAACTGTGTAAGTTTCTAAATCACACAGATGGGATAAAAGCAACATACACTGTGGGAGTTAGGTGACTGAGCTGTGAAAAATAATACAAGGTGAGACTTCTTTAAAACTTAGCAAAATAAAGTTTTGAAATTCTAATTGAGATTTTGGGGCTGGATGCTTTACTCACACATGAGGTGTTATAATAGATCCCATTGGGATAGTACATAGTAGCACTGATGCCGTTTTTTCCGGTATCGAGTACCGATATTCTTTTTTCGGTACTCGCGAATACCAAGTGCCGGTGCCGTGTACCCAGATTATTAGGAAGTCAGGCAGCGGGTCATGAACAGTCACCCGGCTTCCTGATTGCCTGTGAAGACTGTGTTCTAGCAAAAGAACACCGGCTTCACATGCTAAGGCTGCCTAGCTTTGTGATCAATCGGGAAGCCGGGTGGCAAGTCATGAGGTGCCGTCCGGCTTTCTGATTGGTCAGGAAAGCAGGCTGCCTAGCAACAAGTGAAGGCGGCTTCCTAGCCACGGGTCATAAGCCACCGCACCGGCTTCCTGATTGGAAAGGAAGCCGGCTCCATGCTCTCTCGGCACCTGCGGTCAGCGGGAGATCTCCCTCTGAGCGGAAGTTCCGGTATCGAAGATAAGTATTGGAGCATTTGGTACTCACCCAAATACTCGATATCGGCACCGATGCTAGTATCGGTATTGGTGTATCCCTAGTACATAGCATTTCATAGTTTGCATAAACCAGAGTGGGAATATATTTGTCATTATTATGGCACTGAAGGCGTCACTAGGATTGGTAAAATCAGTAAAGAAACGACAGAATGTCTCCTCTGCCCTCCAATACAGGAGATCGAGCACAGAATTGCGCTCAATCTCCTGTGCAGCCCGGCTTGCAAGACAGGAAGCAATGAGTACAGCGCTCCCTGTCTCACTGATCACACAGAGCAGATCGGAGAATGGACATTCTTTGGTCTGCTCCCCACCCTAAATTAATTTGCTGCGCTAATAAAATAGTCCCATCTCCCCGAGCAGACCGAGACTTGATGGTGTCATCTGGGTGCGCTCCGCATCCTCCCAGTGATGCCGCTGACTGAAATATATATATATCTAATCTATATCTACATAAAATGAAAAAGGTATAAAAAGTAACCGTGACTTCTGGAGTATTCCTTAAGCTGCTCTTTGCTCTCTTTAGGAAAAAAGGGTCATTTTAGGCAATGGGTTGTAGTGAGCCCAGCAAGTTCACATTTTAAAACAACCCATTTTGTAAATAGACTGCAGATCTCACTAAAAAAAGAAATGTTGTGCTGTAAATCACTACAAAAAAAAATCATAGTTCTGTAATGTCACTGAATGCTTCGCACTAATGAGCCTTGAAATTATTTATTAAGCAGAGTCCCATGTGGCACTGTTAAAAATTGTGCTTTAGTTGGCAGCATGTCTGGTGCTTTGGAGAGAAATGTCACTGGTGATTGGCACCACATTCCTCCAGACACTCCATGAAACAGTTTTCTTTTACTCTGTGGCACATCTTTGTTATGACATTTCTTCATTAGATCAGCATACAAACTTACAATCATTAATGGCCACTCTGAAGCAGAAATGTACCCGTAAGGACTTTCCATTGAGGTATAAACTGTTCAGGAATAAAAAAACAAAAACAAATAAGGATCACAAATTTTAAAAAAATGCTTTCAATTGACACTTTACAGATCAACAGATGTCATGCAGTCAGGTGATCCATACAATCCATTTTGTCTGCATGTGTGGGATTTTTAGTTTGAATATGCTTTAAATGCCATATGACTTAAGGATAGTGTTTGAAGCAACCTGTCAAATGGCAACCTCATGTTGTTATGCATGTTGCAAAATAACCCTCTGGTAGCTGTGATGCATGAAAGATTATTTGTATCCCCCTTACAAAAAGGAATATGGGGCAGGTACTTAAAAGGACAACTATACCTCTGGCACAAGTTTCCTTTAATGCATGGCCAAACGCCCCTGAGTGTAACCTACCTGGACTGATACTTACCTCTGGCCCCATTTTGGCAATCCTGATTGGACTGGCACATCCTGCGCAAGTGGGCAGCTGCTCCTTAGCAGGGACCCAGCAAGTATCAGACCAGGTGAGCTGCACTTAGGGGGGGGGGGGTCTATGCATTACAGGATACGATATCCTGTACAGATACAGTTGTACTTAAAAGTGGAACTCTGAATTTTTTTTTGTCTTTGTTTTAGATTAGACTAGGTAAGGTTTAGAATGTATCAGGTTTTATTTGTTTTGTTGGAAAATATTCTCCACATTTCCTGTACTAATGGCACCCAGAAAAAAAATTAGAATGCCCTCTAAAAGAATGACAAAAATAAATAAAACTGTTTTCATAATAGTGTAGGGAAAGGATCGAACCGCTATCAGATTTGTATTAATGCCTACTGTGAGCTCTATCCTCACTTTCTGTACTGCAACACAATTTAGTAGATAAAGAACTAGGGCTGTGGAAATTAAAGATTAATTTCTCGATTAATTGTTAATCTTTTTGATCGATTAAAATTATTTTGATCACTAATGAAAACACTCACCTTTCCGCCGGCTTCAGGGAGTCCCGTCGGCGATCCGGTGACATCACGGACATCGACGTCACCGGACTCCTCCCCCCTTCCCCAAGTGGCTCCGTCGGCTAAGGAAGGGAAGAGGAGTCTGGTGACGTCGATGTCCTTGACGGCTAACAAAGGGAAGGGGGGGGAGGAGTCCGGTGACGTCGATGTCCGTGACGTCACCGGACTCCTCCTCCCTTCGTTAGCTGACGGAGCCACTTGGGCCGGTGAGTTAGCCCAAGAAACTTTCTGCACGAGCGCCAGCCAAGGTATTGGCCTATACACATACAACACAGCAATGAAGTAATAAAATGAACTAGGATCACACTAATCCAGCACGTTATTAATCTGAGTTGCCCCACTCAAGCGGCGGCCATATTGAGTGGGGAACTTGAGATTAATAACGTGCTGGATTAGTGTGATCCTAGTTCATTTTATTACTTCATTGCTGTGCTGCATGTGTATAGGCCAATGTAGTTGGATCTGTATGCGAGTTATAATTAATCAAAATTAATCGAATACGAAAATTTTAATCATTACCAGCCCTATAAAGAACAGATGTCAGCGAAGTCTAAGGATTCCAAATTTATATTTCCTGTAATCTTTAAAATCATCACATTTTAATGGGAAATACCTGTTAAACTCCATTCTGCATCTTTCTCAGCTGGTTTTAGAGAAACCACAAAAATAAAAGGCCCGTCTTGCTGCGTGTGAGCAACATAAACCTGAGAAAGATACACGAAGTGTTAATATTTTTGACAGTCAACTGGACATAAAACCGTATTAATGAAAATAATAAAATCGTTAGAAATTAAAAAAGGCCGCAAAAAAAAAAGAAAAAACATAAGCAAAAGGTCACTTGCAATGAGCACTGTGTGTGAAAATGACTAGTAGATCTACAGATTTGCTCAGTATAGGGTTTCTGTAACCATACTGACTAGCTGAGAACATATTTGGCCTATGAAATCTGTCGGTTACGTCAACAAAGTCTCTGCATATCGAGAAATGTATCTGATACCTGCAAGACATGTCTAAATTTTCCTTACCTTTGAATGGGAAAGAAAAGGACTGGTCTTATTCTGGAAAACAAGAAAAAAACCTTTTATTACATTCTTGTTGCATTTTACTTCCGAGCATGACACACATTCTCCTATAATTGATAAACACATTTTGCAGTTAGATTTGTAGCATCTGAACACAAAAGATAATACTGCACAACGTTAAGAGTTGCAGGATATTTTGCAATAACCCTTTTGAAAACTTGTACCTTATCCAGCCAAAGATAACCACAATTTAGTCACTTAAGAAAAGTTGCCTTGTCATTTTTTAAAAACAAGCCCAAATATGCAGTTAAGGCCCAATTCACACTTGTGAATGAGGCCAGATAGCTTAGTCTTATAAATTCCTCTGTGCATGTAATCACAAATGCAGACCCAGCAGCCAACATTTTGCGCAGCTGCCAAGTCTTAATCGTGGCTGTCAGTGTCCTCACTGATGATCCAGAACCAGTCAGAGTGGTTTATGATTACATGATTATTATGGCAGCTCTAATCAAAACACAGGCTGAAGGCTCCACAGACAAAAGATACAAGCCTTCAAAGCAAAAATTATATATTATAAAAGAATATATATA
>NW_017306314.1:1890357-1891605 GCF_000935625.1 Nanorana parkeri
ACACACACATACACACACACAAATAATAAATGTTTTTTTTCACATTTGTCAGCCTGTAATAAAACAGAACAATTTATATTTATTTCTCACATACACACGTCTATATCTATATATATTTTTTAGGTATGCAAACTAGTCATGCAAGTGAGTCAGAGTTTAAGTTAATCAACACATACCGATGCTGCTAAATTTTCCCTGGGCAGTAGTGATCTTGGGAATCTCTGGTAACAAAGTACACTTAAAGGGGCTCTAAACCCTCCAGTTTTTTTGCCTATATCTACTGCTAGCAAGCAGTAGATATAGGCAAAAAGTTAAAAAAACAAAAACGCTTTAACAGCGGATTACACTTACCCTGTTTTCGTTGCGCGCTCCTGCCCGAGAATCCGAAACTGCTTGGGCGGCCACAAAGCATCTTGGTGCGGGCGCATGCGCAGTTTGGATTTTCGGCCGGGAGACGAGCAGAGACGCAAGGTAAGTCTATGGACGCGTGCACCCGCATGCAGACACCGCTGGATCACCTGCAAGCAGAGAGGAGTCGGCGCTGGATCGGAGAGCTGCCGCACCGCTGGAGGGACAGATGAAAACATCAGGAAAGAGAAAGATCGGATTAAGAAACCTCATTTAACCCATTCGTGACTGACGACATACAGTGTATGTCGCCAGCATCGGGGCTGTTTAAACATGTAGAGCCGACTGTCTGCTTTACAACAGAAGCAATACCGGAGAGTTAACAGAAAACCGGCAGCGGCCGCGGCAGACGGCAAAAAAACAAGCACATATAGACGAGCGGCAGGCTATAGAGCTATAACGGGTGTTTGCATTGGACGGGTCTTTTCTGCCCGTGCGCGCCAGGGGTTAAGGTAAGTGCTAACTAACATTGGGGGGAGGGAAACATTTTTTTGCCTTAAGGTCACTTTAACCTTTAACAGAATAAAAAACAAAAAACACACACACACACACACACACACACACTTTCTCTAAACAACAAAAATAAAAAAAATTAAGGAATGACGACATACCTGTGCTTTTTGCAACTTTGGCTGTAACAACAAAGTAAGAAGAAAATTCACAATGTGAAAACGAATTAGTAATGCAGGTGGTTGGTTATAGGAACTAAAACATGCAAAAACTTCTTGCTCCTATTTTTGTGGACCTCACTGGTTTAAGAATTTAAACTGAGGCCCCATTTACACACACACACACACACACACACACACACACACACACACACACACACACCCAGTTACA
>NW_017306314.1:1891744-1893636 GCF_000935625.1 Nanorana parkeri
ACAACACTTGTTCATCGAGTCCAACCCATAAGTCAGAAAGTTTTTAGGCCCCAATCTCCTGGACAAAACTAGCAAGTTGCAATTGTTACTTTAATATGAAGCATATTTATTTTTTCCCACAAATTAAGATAGCGTGGCCCTTAGTAAAAATGTGGCTCCTTAAATATTAATTCACACTTTTTCTCTTCAATGTGTTTTATTAGGTTTCTTGGAAATGCAAGACATACAAATATCGCATAGTAACAGCTGTGTAAGGGAGCAACGTGTCGCCTGTACATTAGGCGGCATTTAACCACTTCAAGACCAGGTGTTTAGACCCCCTTCCTGGCCAGGCCATTTTTCAGTATTCAGCGCTGCGGTACTTTGACTGACGTTTATTCATGCAGCCGTGGCGCGATGGGCGGTTAGCGGATCGAGGGTGGATAGGAAAATGGAGGACCATGGGTGCCATATGGTATGGAATCTCTGACTCGTGTCCAATAGTATGCTAGAGAGATGTTCGTTAACGTTGGGGCCGCGTGAGCTGTGGGATTTTAACATTCTCCCTTGCAGTGCGGCTACCCCCACAGTGCATGGGTTAAGTGCTCGTTTTGTCTAGGGGGCGAAAATAAAGAAGAAATACTCACTCGATCTTCAGTCCCGCCTAGTTGCTAGACTGGTCCGTGCAGCCTCTTTTTCCCAGGCTCCGGCAGTGTAAGGACCCACTACGTAATTATGCCTAATACAAGTCTATTAGATGAGAAGACGCAGAGGGATATACCACAGCCGGAGCGGATGGGGGAGAGGTGAGCGGTCACTGTCGTAAGACCGACGATTGGAGTGAATATTTCTTCTTCATTTTCATCCCTAAAAGAAAGACGAACAGTTAACCCTTGCAGTGCAGGGGTAGCCCCACTGCAAGGGTTAATTTGTTTTAAATCCTAGAGTCTTTCTTTAATGAAAAGGAGCAATTTGTAAATATCCACTCACGGATGTAGTGACATGATTGCGGGTGGAGCAAGCCAGAGACAGTGTCCCCTCAGTGGGGAGCCAGCACCAGGGATCGAACAGCTCATACCAGCGTGCTGCCAAGATAACCAGTATGCCCGATGCCTGTGGTGACACATCAAGCTGATCGCTCTTCCTTCTCTGAACTGTTGCTTGCTTTTACTTGCCGATCGGAGATTTCACAAATTGCTACTTCATATTAAGCATTGTTTCACAATACTACACCATATGAGCCTTCCTGCTCTGCTCTCCTTGGTTATTTTTTACCAGTGTTCAAACAAAAACCTATAACCCACCTCCTTTAGGTGAAAGTACGCATCAGCGGTGGTAAATACCGGCCACCCCCGGACAGGCCACAGCTCTAAGAAGTCAAAACCTGCTTCCGAGGACTAGAATTCTATTTTGCAATTAATGAGTCACACAAGATGGGAGGATGCAGGATTTTATTTTAGATTGCAGGCCCCTAAGGCCTGGTTCACACTGAGCGTTTTGTAGCGCTTTTTCTGCCCTAAAAAACGCTCAAAAAATATGCCCCCCCCCCCCATTAATTTATATGGCCCTGTTTGCATCTGAGCATTTTGTCGCAATAAGCAGAACGCCTGTCGCTGGAAAAAGTACATGAGCTTTTTCTTGTGGGAAATTACAGTCTCATTGACTCAATAGGAAACGATTAAAAACTAGCCTTTTCTGTGTTTGCGCGTTTTTAAACTCTTTTGCTTATTAACAACAATGAACTACAATCTGCTCACAAAAATGCGCTACTTGATTTATGTGCATAAAACGCACGCAAAACGCACAAAAACACTTGTCTCCTGACTAAAGCTGGCCATACACTGCTTACATTTTCAGCTGAGTCCAGCTGACTTGGCCAAAATTAGAGCAGTGTATGGCCACTTTGGCACCCC
>NW_017306314.1:1893670-1896245 GCF_000935625.1 Nanorana parkeri
ACTGCCAGTAATGATCTCTAGACTAAATGGAATGGCTGTCATGTTGATCCACTAGCTTTGCCATGTTCAAAATTGCTGACACAGTCCTTATCTGCCTACTTGTCTCAAGAAGTTACTAAAGGTATTGAAGAGGGTAAACCCAATAGCCAGAATTTTTAAAAAAATAAATAAAAAACAGTTTCACAATGGCAGTCTGTGTTTCTCTGACTGAAGTAGCGGCTGTATATTTTAGCCAGAGAAAAAGGATCATACTTACGTTTTGCAATGTTATGGAGTGCGCTACTTGATCACATTCAATTTCCTTAGTATTTTCAGTAGAAGCGTCTTCCTCTATATATTTGCGCTCATCACTGTGAAGAAATTCCTGATAATGTAAAAGAAAAAATGATTTAGGTAATCTAAACCCCAAAGTAAACCATTGGCAGAAATCTATAAAAGGAAGTGATCACTCATATTACAAACCTAACAAATTATAACAATGACACATTGATAAGGGACTACTGCAAGGCCTCTATTCTGACACCTGCACAGAGATACAGGTCAGGTGTCTGGATTAAAGCCAAACTGCAGGGGGAAAAAAATGATTACATAGAGTACTGGGAGTGTAAATTATCACTAAAAAGCTGTATGTTAAGTGCAGAGGGTTTCTGCAAAGTATAAAAATCTTGTAGCATGTCGGCATCTACACCTAACAATCAGCTTCCGGACACTGCAGGACGAGAGGGATGCGACTAGAGTGAAGTGCTCCAGTCACACACCTGCCCCTCCTCGCCTATTCACAAAATGCCTTGGGGAAGGGGGGGGCTTATCAAAACTGGAGCAGACAAAATCTGGAGCAGCTGAGCATGGCAACCAATCAGCTACTCTCTTCTGTTTGGCCAGTTAAAGGTGCCCATACACCTGCAGCTTATCATACAATAATCGCGGGTGATCCCACGATAATCAGCAGGTTAGCAGGCAGCGTGCAACCGCATCTACTGTACGTTCACACGAATTTAGTCTTCCTAGCACGCTGGAAAACCTGCCGAAAATTGTACGATTTGCGGCGGTTTGGTGAGCGATCGCAAGACGAAAGCCGCACGGGCCGCAGGCGCACACTGCCCGCTCAGCATTGCATTTGACGGCAAGCCCTCCCCTCAGGGGGGAAGGGCTTGCGATGATCACAAGTACGATCTGCTTGTCAAAGATGGGCAGATTGTACAACATTTTTAATATACTACCTGAAAACTACAGGAAAGAAGAATCACTTAAGGTAAGTCGTTATACCAGCATGGGGGGGACATTTTAGGCTTTAATGTCACTTTATAGAAAAACACAACAACAGATTTGGTTGAACAGTTAGCACTGTGGCCTAGTAGCACTAGGGTTCTAGCACGTATCTGTGTAACTGTGGCACAATGTATATCCCACTGCACTCCTTACCGGTTTGCCCCTTGGAAATGGGTGCTGAAGTGGCTGCAGATGGCGCAACTTAAATCCAAACAGGAGGTATGTCACCAGCACACTGGAATGAAATGTTCAAAGAATGTCTTTATTGATGCATGTACAACATGTCACAAAGAAGGCAACGTTTCGGGGGCCATTCAGTCATAATGAGATTGATTAAGGGACATGGAGTGGCCCCAAATGTTGCCTTCTTTTGACATGTGCATGCGTCAATAAAGACATTCTTTGATCACTTAATTCTGGTGTGCTGGTGACATACCACATCTGTTTGTGTAAATGTGGTAGGCACATTAGACTGTAAGCATCTTTGTACTCAGGGAATGATATGAATGGTCCTACATACTGTATCCTGGGATGCACTGAAGAATTTGTTGGTACTACATAAAAATAATAAAATGTGTATTTAGTTGATTGCTAGGTTTACACTGACTAATGTGTTTTTCTTACTTACCATCAATTATAACTATGACCCCTGAGTTTTCCAAACAATCCTCTTATGCAGAAATACAATGGCCTACATTCGTTTATAAAAATGACCATATACTCAAACTAGCAGATGTATCGTATCATTGCTTAAAAACTTTACCAGCATGCAGACATTTTTTAATAATCAGTGAAACACTTACGTCAATGGTTGCAAATTCATTGTAGCAACTGTGATGCATTAGAAACCACTTCACAGTAATCTTAACCAGTTTGGTGCACCGCAGGTTCTCAACTGTGAAAGACAGTGAATACATATATTAGAAAAACTACATTTTCAGGAAAACTGATATTAAAGCGAAACAACTCCCAATAGGAACACCAGCTTAGAACACGTTGCAGTTATTACAAAAATGCCAAAACCAATACATTGTAATACACAGCTAGATCAAATAAACCTGTACGGGGAGAGGTACAAAAAAAAAAAAAAAAGTAGCACACCGTTGCAAATACCATATGATGAGACATACAATAATAGTGACCATCAAATATCCCCTAGCAGCACTAATAATTTGCCACACAAATGGTATATATATACAGGGCTCGAAAAATCCACTCGTTCACTCGTCTGTGACGAGCAGACAGTGGAGCACGACGAGCAGCTTCCCGGCCGGCCGTTGTAATTACAAGGCCGGCCGGGAGCTTA
>NW_017306314.1:1896439-1904774 GCF_000935625.1 Nanorana parkeri
CCCTCCCTCTCCCTGTATACCCTCCCTCTCCCTGTATACCCTCCCTCTCCCTGTATACCCTCCCTCTCCCTGTATACCCTCCCTCTCCCTGTATACCCTCCCTCTCCCTGTATACCCTCCCTCTCCCTGTATACCCTCCCTCTCCCTGTATACCCTCCCTCTCCCTGTATACCCTCCCTCTCCCTGTATACCCTCCCTCCAGAGATAGACTGGAGCAAACATGAGCAGGGTTAATTCTGCTCCAGCACTTTGATTTTATTAGGAAGTAATGAATGGATGACTCATCCATTCATGACTTGTTTTTACTCTTCCATGTCTTTGATGTAAGAGGACAGGCTTAGCAATGTAAACATTGAAATGTGATTGCTGTGTTAACCAATCACAGGGCACAAACCTGGTACGATCACCTGTGTGCCTAAAGCAGCTGCTATCCGCTGTCGAATGACAGCGGGAGAAGCAGCTTCTGTGGGCGCTTACATGCCGCATGCAAGTCATTTCTGATACAAAAGGTCAACATCAGTTTGATGCCAAGTCTGTGCTTACATTTTGCACAGTACACCATTACATCTATTGATATTTGTGCTGAATAAATGGTTGAAAAAGGCAATTTTTTTTTTTTCTTGTCTTCTTATTCAAGTAAATCCCCTTCATCTGTAGTCACGGTTTAGATAAAGAACGATGCCTGTTCAAATATGTTCAGAAAGCCAACTTTCATGGGGTGTATCTAGTTTTTTTTATATGACTGGGGTTTGATTGTGACCACAGTTATGTTTTTAGCCAAATCAAAGAATGCCGCACTCCATGGGTCTTCACCAAGGTTAATACTAAGGCTGCAACTAACAATTTTCTTAATCGATTAGTTGGCCGATTTAAAAAAAATTACATTCCAGCCTCAATTATTTAAAATGAAATACACAAATGGAGTGTTACAAACAAACAAAGTATGCACAATTTTTTGCAATCGCACCACAATGAAACGCAGGACATTGCAGTACCGCATGATCCAGTGCGGGTGGTGCATTAGGGGTGCCACTGAAATGAATGGCACTGCAACGCAGCTCCTGCAACAGAATATGTCAGGCCGAAATCGAAAATGACTTTTTCCCACCTAGTTTTTTTTGTTTTGTTTAATAGTTGGAATATTTTTTTAAATAATTTTTTTACTATTTTATTATTTGTTCTTTTTACTGCCGGGGGCTTTTGGAAAATATCAGGGGTCTAAACAAACACCTGATATTTCCCTCTTACAATATAAAAAAAAAAAAAGGAGGACTCAGAGTCCCTTTTTCTGCAGCCCCAGCACTCAATGAACAGGAAGCACTCAGTATAGAGGCTCTCTGTTCATTCATAAAGAGGAGAGGAGATAGTAGACAGCTACTATGTCCACAATCATGAATGAACAGGAAGTGATGTAGGGCATAGTATCTCAATACTATGTCCTCAATTATTTTGTAGTTATCAGTACTGATCAGTGTGATGTTTGATGTTTCACATAGCTGCTGATCGTCCCGCAGCTCTCCTCCCCGCACTGCCCCACTTGGCCTCCCGACAGCTTTCTCCTCCCCGCTGGCAGGTGGATCGGGTCTGTGTCCCCTCTGATCCCCGCTGCCTCTACCGATACAGACGGGAGAGAACATCGCGAATTGGAGGGGACACAGACTGCAGCATGCAGTGGGTTCCCAGAAGGAGAAAGCTGCAGAGCCATTACCGCGCCGGGGATGGGAAAGCACTAGCTGCAGGGGTCTGTGTCCCCTCCAATCCCTGCTGGAAGCAGATGAAACACCGGCTCCCATCACGGAGGAAAGAACTTACAACGTTTTTCATTATTGATTAGTTGGTTTCAGCCCTAGTTACAAACAGGTACACACTGTTTTTTCCTCTCCATGTATCCTCAATCTCTAATATGTTTCACCATGTTGGCTTACTGATAGAGACCGAGTCTCTCTACGAGTAAGCTGACATGGTGAAATACGTTAGAGGTTAAGGATACATGGACAGGAAAAAAAACAGCGTGCACCCGTTTTGCAAATAAAGATTTTAATTTTGGTGACGATCCATGGAGTGCGGCATCGTTTGATTTGTGTTACTACAAGCGATGGCGTGTTTTTTGCCTTCACGTGGCATGCAATCGTAGCAGGAAGCCGGTTCCAGAATGTAAGCGGCGTTTGCTGTGGAACATAAGGGTCTCTTTTTTTCCCCCATTACAAGTAAGTAAAGCTAAAAGGAGAAACAAAATAAATGGAAGGTCATGAACTCATACTGTATTATCTGTATACTATATAAACAAACATAGCCGCCATCCTGCTTGTGAGGCTACTAACCAAATCACCTGTCTGAGATGTTGTGAAGCTATAAAAGTCACTCCCATTACACCAATCATTAACTCCTCTTTAGGAGATCAGGTCAAAGATGCAACATCGGTGGCATGTTTACGCTGCCTGGCAGCCCAGGAGGGGTCAAAAACCCTCTGGGACAGTATGCCATGGATAAAAATAATTTGAAAATACCCATACCAAATTAAATGCATCTTTATAGCGCTGGAAGATAAATAAAAGGACATGCTAAATTCGAATGACCTGGCATCTGGACCTGAATCTCTAAAGTGAAGTTTTGCTACATTAGAGGCAACATCTAGAAATGTTAATTGTTCCTAATCACTACTCTGAAAGACTGCTGACTGTTAAGGTGGCCATACACTTTACAACCATCACAAGACCTTAGTCTTGCGATGGTTGTAAAGTACTTAAAAAAACGTACGATCTGCCCATCTTGGACAGGCAGATCGTACTCTCAATCATCGCAAGCCCGCCCCCCTGAGGGGCAGTCTTCCGATGACCGCAATGCCGAACGGGCAGTGTGCGCGTGCGCACACCGGCCCGTTCGGCATTTGTCTCCCGAGCACCGTTCAAACAAGCCGAAAATCGTACGATTTTCGGCTGGTTTTCTAGCATGCTCCTTAGACAAAAGACGTGCGACCGTACAGTAGAAACGGTCGCACATCTTCGTTCACACTGCTCGATTCTCGTACGATCGCGGGATTTCCCGCGATTCTCGTACGAGAATCAAGCAGTGTATGGGCACCTTTAGGGAAACAAAAAATTGGAGACGGAAGCGCCACTACCTGGCGCAATAAATGTGGTAGAGCAGGGTGTAAGCGTTGGTGATGTACTCACCTAAGGCTGGGTGAGCCTACGCTTGTAATCGTCGGATTGCGGTGAAGCGGATGCAGTGGAGTAGTGGTGGGAGTGGTCCCTCTTTTCCAGGGTGGCGTAGCGATTAAACCCAATAAGGCAGATGGAGACACAAAAGCGAGGGGGTGAGGTATTTAGTGGTGGGTAAAGAACTTCGGCTTGAAAAAGAAGGTTTCACCTTCGAAACGCGTCGCCGTCAGCCCGGTCTTCACTGATCTTCTGAGTGTCTCCTACACTCCACCCATCTACAGACACCGCCCACGGCTCGCGCCGCAGCACCCGCACTACAGGCTTCCCCAGCAAACACATGCAGGTCACAGCTCCGTCGGACTCCGTCAGAAAGGCACGGCGGCTGAACACTCTGTCACTCCGGCGCCTCCATCGCTCTCCAGTCCCCCCATCCAGGACACCACGTCGCTCCACCTCTTCACAGCACCTGCCATCAGAGGCCACCTGTGCCAGCAACAGTCCACCTTTCATCTACCCCTACCACAAGTGATAACCGGTGTACCCACCAAGTACTGCCTCTCCCCCCCCACATTTTCCCCCTACCTCTGACAAGCGCCACACATGGCGTAAACTCTCTCAATTTTCCTATGGGCACCTTTAGTCTCACAAGATTTGGAGTGAGATTTGGTGATATCTACTGCTCTGCACACTGGAGAGGAAGCTGTACCTAAGGACCTGCAGTGCCATGATCTCCCTGCTTCTGCTTCATTCGTTCTGATTGACCTGTGCTTCCTCAGCCTTTCCTGCTGCTTCCTAAATACTGTATTCTCAAACTCATTATCAGATCTCCAGTTATCGGGGGACAGTTTTGACATGAGAAACAAAGCTCTACCAAGAGGGTCAGCTCTCCACAGAGACACAACACAAAAATATCTGTAATGGGAGAAAGATCAGCTACAGATAATCTACACGGCATACTCGTGTCTCTGCCCTCTGCATGACTTGTTTGGGTACAACTTCAAGAGATAATATCTTTGTTGATCATCATACAAAAAGAAGTTGAAGGAAAAACAGGATAAATATCTTGCAAAAGCAGAAAAGCGCACTTCTAAACTGGATGGACAGGTTGCTGAATACTATACATTTTCTTTAGTACAGTATGGAAAGGCTAGACTCAACCCGTCAGATCCTTATTTTTGTTTGTATTGCTGTTGGATATCTTCTCACCTGACTGATGAAACCTGTGTCAGCAGAACAGGAAGGGACAGTTAATCTTTCTATCGAAGACCAGAACAGCAATAAAAACAACAACAAGTGTTCCAATTAGGGATGTACCGATGCTTTGAGTACCAATGCCGATACTTGGCAATTTCATGAGAACTACCAGCGTTGCAGCTGGGACCTGGCTCTGGTGCTCCACCACTGTCCTGAAATCATTAGTCAACAATGTTTTAGAAAAAAACGGTCACACGACAATAAACAAAAATGTATCAGTACTCGTAAGTACTTGGGCAAGTATCAGTACTTGTGCTTGTAAAACTGGTATCGGTGCAACCCTTTAGATTTATAAAAACAAAATCATACATTAAAACAGAGATGTACAAATCGCAGGAGCTCCGTGTGCTCCTTACAAATAACAGCTGCCTCCTAACTTTTGAATTTTTCTCTAGTCCAGTCTTGGAGCTCGAAAAGTATCTGTACTTGTACTGAGTATAGTACTTGGTATAGGTGCATCCCTAGTTCTAATACTTCCCCACTCATTCAAAAAACTTTAAAAAAAGTTTTGGCTGGACACACAATTTTACAAATCAATGAAGAATGGGAAATGTGTGCAAGCCTAAAAACACAAGGCAAATAAGAGACACAATAAACATAAGCACTTTACAATCGTGACACATCAGAAATGCAAGGAGCCACAGAAGGCTCAAATACATAAGGCCACTATCCCATCCATCGCTACATAACTGCACTACAGCAACAACATATGAATAAATGGGACGTTTCCTTTACCGAGTTGATCAAAGCCTCTCTAAAGTGGGGAATACATGGTTCTATTTTTTCGTTGAACCCTCAGGCTGAATGAAAAAAAAAAGAAAAGATTCCTCCATCAATGCTTACGAGTGTTGACTGACGAATTCCCTGCTGTTTGCATTGTATTCTGACAGCAGCCAGTGGCCGCTGTAAGGATATCTGAAAAGAGCTAACAGCTGATTGGCTGCTGACTTCTTTCGGCCCAGAATTTTCTAACTGGCTCCTTGATCACCTGATTGAGGGTGGAATGGTCCCAACAGCGGAACCCACTGTATGAATTTTAGCGGGTTCATGAAGAACCGGATACAATACGAACCGCGTGTACTCGACTTTAGATTTCTGAAGAGCTGTAGAGAGTTGGACCTTCTAGATGGCCAAATCGGTACTGAATTGCAACACACCAATTATTTTAGGTTAACATACACTCACCGGCCACTTTATTATTAGGTATACCTTGCTAGTACTGGGTTGGACCCCCTTTTGTCTTCAGAACTGCCTTCATTCTTCGTGGCATAGATTCAACAAGGTGTTGGGAACATTCCTCAGAGATTTTGGTCCATATTGACATGATAGCATCACGGGCCCAAAGTGTGCCAAGAAAATATCCCCCACACCATTACACCACCAGCCTCCCTCCATGCTTTAATGTTGTTTACACCAAATTCTGACCCTACCATCTGAATGTCGCAGCTGAAATTGCGACTCATTGGACCAGGCAACGTTTTTCCAATCTTCCATTGTCCAATTTTGGTGAGCCTGTGAGAATTGTAGCCATGTTTCCTGTTCTTAGCTGACAGGAGTGGCACCTGGTGTGGTCGTCTTCTGTAGCCCATCTGTTTCAAGGTTCCGACGTGTTGTGCTTTCAGAGATGCTCTTCTGCATACCTCGGATGTAACAAGTGGTTATTTGAGTTACTGTTGGCTTTCTATCATCTCGAACCAGTCTGCCCATTCGCTTCTGACATCAACAAGGCATTTTCATCCATACAACTGCCGCACCCTGAATACCCTGGCACCAACCATGCCACGTTCAAAGTCACTTAAATCCCCTTTCTTCCCCATTCTGATGCTCGGTTTGAACTTCAGCAAGTCGTCTTCACCACATCTAGATGCCTAAATGCATTGGGGTGCTGCCATGTCATTGGCTGATTAGCAATTTGTGTTACCAAGCAATTGAACAGGTGTAACGAATAAAGTGGCCGGTGAGTCTATATACACTCTTCTATCGATGTTAAATATTAGTGTACTTTAGCAAGTTACCTATGATGAATGACGAAGGACTAAAATATACAAAACCACAAAAAAAGTATGTACGAAACAGAGGCCACACGCAGAAATAACAGTTTGTACTTACGTTTCAGTTCTATGTTTGTGTGGTTGAATAATATCTTTCTGAACAAAAGAGGCTTTGTATCATCCTAAAAGATAAAAAGAAGTCAAAACATATCTAATACAAAGTATATTAAAGCCAAAGGAAAAAAAAAAAATACCCTTTCCTTGCAGTGGGGGTACCACCTTGCTTTGTCTGGGGGGGGGGTCAAATAAAGCTGTTCTACTTACCTGATCCTCAAGCTACTAGACCAGTCCGCACAGCCTTATCACCCCTGGGCTCCGGCAGTCTAAGGACCACTGACGTCAGCGCATCCTATGCAGGTCCACTGACCTATTAGATGTGGGGTCGCCAAAATACATTCCATATCCGGAGCGGAGGGGGAGAGAGGTGAGCTGTCACAGGACTGAAGATCAGGTTAAGTAAAACAGCTAGACAAAACAAGCCCTTAACCCTTGCAGTGCAGGGGGTAGTCCCACTGCAAGGGTAAGATTTTTATTTGCCCAGAGTTCTTCTTTAAAAGCAGTTGCATTTTAGCACTCAGGGATTATCTACTTTTTCACATGTGTTAGAGCCACTCATGCTGCAACCCAGATTCCAAATTCCAGCACCACTATGTAAACATGTCAGCTCTAGTTCCGATTCGGACTACATTTGCTCAGAGGACTTAGGACAGAGAGTTACCTTATCAACATATACAAGCCACAATAACAGTTTAATCAGTAAGGGCCCATTCACACCACATCATCTCCAGACCAGATTGTTTTCAGACCCAAAATGCATCCTAATGTATCCCTATGCTATTTCTGGCCTCTGTTTACACCAGCGCAGTCCGTTCCAGACCAGAAAAATACTGCATGTTTCATTTTGGTCTGGTCTGGAATGCAAGGAAACTAGAAAGGAAATATTTAAAACTGAAACAAAACCGAAAATAAAAAAAAAACGTCAGGCCAAAAACTGAATTTTTTTTTACTAACCTTTTCAAATTTTTCTAAATATTTTATTTATGAAATATTTTTATTTTTTACTTTAAAGGAGCTTCGGGGAAATATTGGGGGTCTAAACAGACCCCCTGATATTTCCCTCTTAAAATAGAAAAAGAGATTGAGAACTCTGTCCTCGATCTCATTTTCTGCAGCCCCTGTTATCAATGAACAGGAATCCTCTATCCTCTATACTGAGTGTTCCTGTTCATTTATAACATGTGGAGATAGTATGTTTACCATGTCCACAATCATGAATGAACAGGAGAGGACGTAGATCACTTCCCATTCATTCATAATTGGAGGACACAGTAAACATACTATGTCCTCAATTATTTGCAAACAGTCAGCGATCACTGACTGCTTGTACCGCTCTCCATCCTGACTCGTTGTCTAAGGAGGCTGAGCGAGCATGCAGGGAGGAAAGCTCGATCTCATCTGACAGCTGACTCCTCCCCCGCACCGCCAGCCCAGCCTCCTGTAACGGCTGTCTCCGCCCCCACAATCTCCCCGCCTCCTAATCTGTCACAGGAGGCTGAGCGGGGCGGGAGGAGAGACGCCGGCCACTCACATCGCTCAACCTCCTGTGACAGTTTCTCTCCTCCCCGCTGGGACACAGAGCATTCCCAGCGGGGAGGAGAGAAACCAGGGATGCGCCGTTATTTCAGCCGAAAGATGGCACTTTCGGCATTTGGCCAAAAGTGCCATTTTCGTCCGATATGTTTTGGTGGCCGAAATTTCGGTGCATCTCTAATGGAAATGGATAAAAAATGCATGCAAATGCACCTTAGAGCCTATTTTAAGCCCCCCCCCCTCCCCCCAAAAAAAAAACAGACCCGAGCAGGGGTACAA
>NW_017306314.1:1904826-1995984 GCF_000935625.1 Nanorana parkeri
CCCCCTTAGAGCCTATTTTTAACCCCCCCCCCTCCCCAAAAAAAAAAAACAGCTCTGGAATGCGGTAAAATTGCATTGCTCTGCGTTTCAGATCTGATCCGGAAAATGGTGTGAACCTGCCCTTATGCCTGACATTGCAGCTGATGTTCTGGAGAAAAATATAACTTTCAAGGCCAATTCACATTCATGAGCACATTAACCTGTGTTAAGACATGCCATGTTAAGGCAGCCCTATCCTTTTAAATGGTCTGGGAGCACACTTCAAACCAAAAAGAAAAGAATGCACCTGCACTATTTTTGGCCAAAGCAGAGCACCACAATACACAGCGTTTGCATTGTGAGGTACTGTAGCACTGGTGCTTCACCACTTACTGCAGGGTTAGGCAACCTCGGCACTATAGCTGTGCTGAAACTACAAATGTCATCATGTCTCTGGGAATCATGCCTGTGGGAGTCTTACAGTGCCTCATGGGAATTGTACTTCCACAGCAGTCGGAGAGCCAAGGTTGCCTACCCTGATCAACTGTATAAGTGCGCGGGTTATTAACCCTTTCGCTGCCAAGCCCTCCGGAACATTTTTCAAAGCAGTGCAAAGCAAATTTACGCTGGTATGGTGATGTACGGTAAAACACATACGTGTGAAAACAGCCAAAAATGGATGTGACCTTCAGGGCTCATGAACCCCATGCCCATTGAGCTGCATTGATCAGCACAAGCCTAAAAGGAGAACTATGAGGTGAGTGCTTTTCACTCCTCTTCATAGTTCTAGCCGACCTGTGACAATGGAACTGTCACAAGATGGCGTTCGCTCACTTCTCAACATACCAGCGTTCGCTCACTTCTCGATCCTGTCACGGCAGAGAGCCGTAACAGGGGAGGGACTGGATTCCCCCCTCCTCGCTCCGATCCTCCAGCGATGACTGGTAGAACGGACAGGGGAGGGGGCGGGTACAGCTGGCTCACGGTATACTGAGCTTAGGGTGACTGGAGATGCTAGTTTGTGTCCTCCCGTTACCCTTAGGAGAACTATGGGGAAAAGCCCTAACCCCATAGTTCTCCTTTAATGCAAGAGCACATGGAAATCAATGGTATACCACGTGTCTTGCTCACAGCATACATGTGTGCTGTGTAAAAATACAGCATGTATACATTTTTATGCAGCACAACTCCCTGCACATCACAGTTCAAAGAAGTGTCAATGTACACCAGCAGGTGAGCTGGCGTTACTGAGAACTTAGTTTTAGGGGAACACTGTGGGCTTGGAAAAAAACGCAATCAGGAAAATCTCCCTACGGGTTATACTTCTTTTTAGGACCGTACATAAGGGAATGTCAGTAAATAGGGTGAATGCAGTATTTCCAACAAATTAGAGGTAGGAGCCATCAATTCCTACCTCTACTGCAGAAGTAAAACTGGCCATACACGGCTCTAATTTGGGCTGGTTTCAGCTGAATCGGTTAAAATTTGATGTCGCCACCACCAAGCTCGACAAAGGTCGGCCGAAAAAAATCAAAGGAGACAGATGGAAGACTGTTGGCCTCCATCCATACTGTTTATCGCAGAATGGGGAAAATCAGATGTATTCTCTCATTTACCCCTTCCAGAAAGAGAAGATAAAATGATGCTTCTAGATAAATCCCATAAGTCAATATGCTTATTTAATAAACATTACTTCCCCCAGTAGCGGGCGCTCACCTCTCTCCCCCTATGCTTCAGCGTGTGAACTATCCCTCAGTGTCCTCATGTATAATGCAGTCCTGCAGACCAGCATTGTTCGCAATGACACCAGCAGACCTCCGACCACTAGAGCGTAGGGGGGAGGAAAAAGCTACATGTGTCAGTCAACACTGTACTTAGCCATTGTCTGTATTTTGTACCACTGACCTTAACAGGTACTCAGATAAGGAAGTCTCTAGGATTTATATACTTGTTCCAGGTCAGTGAATCAGAAAAGTATTCAAGTGGAAATCTGAGCACAAATAAAATAATGTCTCCCAGCCCCAGCTGATGCAGAATAAAATTTGTGTTCTTGTTTTGCAGGCAACATTCTTAAGAGTTTCTTTAAACACATCAGTGTGAATGAACCGAGATGTTCAGAATAAAATGAGGGTTTCTATTGGTGCTTGCCAGTGGATTCGGAACTCTAACAAATGGACAGTTTTATGGGATAAAAAAATATTTAAATAAATGTTTTTTTAAACGAAGTCAGGTTTTTGGGGGCTTTTTTGCCATCCGTGTCTCCTAAGTGAGATTTCACGTTATTTCCTGTCCTATAGATACAACAGGTTGTTAAGGTAATCTACTCTCCTGTTTTGGTGGCAGCTCAAAATTTGGGATTTGCCCTTTCTTTCATTCCCAGTGGCATTGGTGATCAGGACAATTAGTAGAGAATAAATCTATCTAAAAACCCGACAGTTGTTCTAGCACCTCACTACTCTATTCAAGTCTGCCTGTCAGTTTTTCAGGCTGAACTGATCGGAAGCTCACTGGCAGCCTATAGGCAGGCGGATACAAACAGATGTGCGCCTGTTTACATCCAATTACCCCTGACTCTGCCTAGGTCCCCCCAAAAACACAAAGAAACAGAAAAGAGCTGGGATCTGATTGGAGGTAAAGGGATGTAAACAGATGCATGTCTGTGTACATCTGCTTGCCCATAGACCTAACATGAGTCAACAACTATAAACACAACTATAGAAATGTTTAGCAATGACAATCTACAAACACATACTTCTAGATAATTGCCGGCTTTGTATTCTTTGCATTCCTTATTGCTCTTTTCTTCCCCAGTCTCCTGACAGTGGCCATGTTTACTAAGGGCAGATTACTAGCTCTCCTATTACTTCCTGGATTTCTGGCACATGTGAATAGGACATGAGACCATGCACATCATCTCAGGGGAGGAAAATGCCTTTCCCGTGATCTCATATTTCCCAGCAATGTTCTGCTGATGTAACCTTCCTAGGATGCAACGCTTGGGCACATTACATCATTTGTGCCAGAAGTGGACAAACTCTATTTGTAAGTAAATGAAAAACAAGTTTGTTTAACTCATGAATTAAAGATTATTTTAAAATCAGCATGCTGCTGTAATTTTTAGTAAAAGGGGGTAAAAGTCATTTTTCCTCAATCCTCCAAAACGTGAGAGGACACAGATGTCACAAGAGTGACAATTGTCCGTACTGCTCTAAATCACCAGGAGATCTGTTCATGGACCTCAGCTGATCGGAGCATAAGCTGTGGGTGTGAAAGGGACTGATGAGATGGGAACCTCATTGAACCAATGTTGGTTGATATTGCACTCATCGCTATCGTTCTCCATATTTTCTGGCTTAGGTTTCCAGTACTTTAAAATCCAATAAAAACTATTGTGAATCTTTCTCAGATCTAGTTTCTATACATTTGTTTACAATCATTTCTGAACCATTAGTCAGAGCTACCCAATTGATGACCCTTGTGTGTCACCTAGCATTTCTGCCATGCACTGACAATGTAAACATTCAATTTTCCTCCCTCTAGGATATTTCATCATAACCGATAAAGTAAGTGTAAGCTCCTGCTCCCAGTCCCAGATCAAACTCCAGCAGGTTGACAAGAGGCGCACACAGCAGCCCAGAGCGCGGGCACGTTACGCACGCCTCCGGCACTACTCTTTATGAAGCCCCTGATAAGGAGGAAGTCTCTCGCACCTACCTGGGGGTAGGGCACGTTCCAGGTACCCGGCTCTGGCACAGCCTCCAACCCTGGCGGGACAGCGAGGCCCAGGCACAGAAGCAGGAGGAGGCTCGGGGACAGCAGGCGGCTGATGTAGGCAGCAACCATATTGCAGCCACTGAACAATCGTATGACACCCGCGGCTTCTTCTTCCTACTTCTGGATGGACAAACTGCTGACTGCTGCCCGTGGCGACCCGGACCAACCCGGAGCCTGCTCACCTGGCCGGCTGTGACATCACTGCTTTACCTGGAGGAGGCGCTCTGCTACAACGCCCCTTTAACATGACCACAGAGAACACATTTCCTTATGTTGTTTGCATTGCAATGTAAATACTAGAGAAACCACTGCGAAACCCTTTCTGCCAAATATGTCCTACTATAGCGTCGGAGGAAATAGCGCGGTCGCCATTTTCTTGAATCCTATTTCTATTGAATCCTATAGGTGCGTCTACACAAAAATGGCGCATGTGCGTTCTAAACGGAAGTTCTCTCTCTTGTTTATAGCGTTGGAGTGACGACGTTATCACTTGCGTTAGTTGTATGTGAAGGAATGCGCGTTAGTGAAAGCTATAATGAGAGGGTGCTCCATTGGAGCGGACGAGGCTAGGAGTAGGGGAGCTGTTAACCCTGATTCTGGCTGCACGGCCTAGTGAGCTGACCTGGAAGACGTATGCAGCTAATGAAGTCTGTGAAAGTCTGACCTTCCACGTTGCATGCTGGTTTCAGGCTATGGCTGAGTAGACAGTGAAGTCAGAATCCGCATGACAACCCCAGCCTACATCTTTAAAAACGATTCAGTAATGGCACCTCCATTGAACAACGTCATTTAACCCCCTGCACCACTATATTTTCCCCTTTTTTTTAGCTAGGTTATGTACCAAAAAAAACCATACATGCCCAGGAATGACCTGTAGAGATCTGCCACTCCACTGCATACCTTGTCCTGCACCGCCATCTTCTCTGACATCATCAGGGGTCTGCTGTCTCTTGCCTGGTTCTTGCACCCAGACCCCTGATGATGCACATGCGGCACGTCATCAGTGGGCCGACTGCACAAATCAACAAGAGACTGTTGTAACCCTAATGATGGAGCACATGTTTCGTTTGGTACTCCAAGTACTTCTGGGATGCATGATGTAGGTATCCCAGGAGGCAGCAGGTCATCCTTTGCCTGGGTGAGAATCCAGCAAGGGCGGGGAGGGTTCCTTATAAAAGGTTTTCAAAATATAAAAAATCATCCAATGGTTAGAGAGGAGTGTAGAAGGAGAGGAATGACAGAAAGTCGGTGGGGAGGGTGAAAGCCTGCCATACACCACTCAATCTGACATGCTGAATCAGTCATAATTCAAGCCGTATGTGACTCTGTTGGCATCACCCAGCTTGACAAACTTCAACTGAAAAACAAAGGAGCCGGTGGAAATTTCTTGGCTAAACAGTGACTGCAGCCAATTAGCTGAAATCCCCATTGGGGTAATCAGACAGCCACGGATACTGGCTATTAGAATACAGTCGCCATCGGGGAAGATTCTTCTGGGTGGATGGGGGAATCCGGCGAGATTTCTCTCGTTCAGCCCAGCATATCTTTGGAGTGTGGGAGGGAACCCATGCAAGTACAGGGAGAACATGTAAACTCCTTGCATATAGTGTCCTGACCGGGATTCATACTGAAGACCCCCCAGTGCTGCAAGGCAGCAGTGCTAACCACTACACCACTGTACTGCCCATCATTGCCCTTCTGAACAAGAAAACATCGGGCTGTACCCCGAACCAGTTCACATTGCTTTAGCATATATTTACAGCAGCTAAACATGTGATCATGGAGGACCCCTACACTTTCCCTTGGGCTATTTTGTAATATATCCCATACCCTGTTCTTTCTGAAGCTTACAGCTGTACAAATATAATAGTATCTGGACTCCCTGGATAGATCATTTGTTTTCTCCAGAATCTGATAGAGAATCCCTGGCTTTTTGACATTGAGTTTTTGTGTTTTTTTGCTGCTGGGTTAGTGTCATGGGGTGCTGCTACTCCCTACCACTCACTACTACTTCCTCCCTTTCCCTGTGTGTCATCTATCTATCTTTAAATCAGGGCTGGACAAATCCCAGGAGCCAGGTAGCCAATGCTCCTTACAAATGACAGCTGGTGCCTAACTTTTGATATTTGCAAAAGGAGATCACCAGCACAGCATTTGAGTGACATCAAACAAAAGTCCATTTATTAATGGAGTACTGTCATTCCACTACAAGCGCTTTCGCGACCGCACAGGGTCCCCTCCATTCGGCTCAGGATCAGCTGCCGGCCCATACCCAACCAGAGCGGGCAGCTCATTGGCTGCTGGTTCTGCTCAATCACAAGGGTATGGGGTTTTTTTTGCCAGGAGATGTGCTTTCATTTTGAATAGGCTGTCAATTCACCACAACACAGGTTTTAACACACCTGCACCTTTTTTTCAGTGCAACAGACAGATTGATAACAGGGTGGTGCACTAAGTCATGTGCTTTGTGGTGCACTGTGTATGTGCAGTAGTGTGATATTCAAAATAAATGGCACCACGATGCACCTATAGCAGTACTATAATGTGTGTTGGAGTTATGCGCAATAAAACATATGTGTTACTGCAACACACTAGTATAGATGTGGCATTATTGCACCGTTTTGAAATTTTTTAAAATCACATTTTGCTTTCCAATGCTGCCTGCAAAGCAGGTCATATGTGGGCAGCCTTTGTAGCACACAGGTTGGAATCCTTTGCCATAATGCAGGGGTAGGTAAACTCTGGCCCTCTAACTATGGCGCAACTACACATCCCATTAGGTATTGCAAGACTCTGACAGCCACAGGCATGACTCCCAGAGGCAGATTCAAGATTGGATTGGTAGTTTCACCACAGCTGGAGTTTAAATACTCCTGCCACCGGGTGATAGCTGCAAGGTAGAACTTTGCTGTGACCACTCAACTCTTCTTGTCCTCATGAAAGAAGTCACACCAACCACCTCTCTGCACAATGACTTTGGACCAAGAGAGTATGGAATTACTGGATTTCTTTGGTTTTGGACTGATGGCCACCCAAGATGGCCACCGGGAGAGGGGTGGTTTGAGGGCACCTCCCTGAAATGAGAAGGGCACCACCCTGAAATGACTTATTTCAGGTTGGGATCCCTGCAAGTATCTTTCTCAGTTCTAACTGTGTTTGCTATGTGTTTAGATGAAGCAATGTGAAGCATCTTGGGAAATGCTGAATGAAGTTTTACTTGCTTAGTAGGACATTATATGTATGTATACAGGAATACAGCATTAACAGGAAACATATATACAGATAGAACTTCCTGTATATATGTGATAGATAAAACATGCATAAGCATAGAGACTAACATAGCACTACAGCGCCATCTAGTGCTCAAAAGACATAGTGTTGGAAATACACCAGCATATACTTTAACTAACGAGTGACAAGAACATACTCCAGCGCCATGCTGATTTGATTATGAAAAAAAAGAACAGGCTGATTTCACACTAAACCTTCACACCTCCCATCATGTTCCTGGATCTAAAAATCTGCCTTGACACATTATGTAACACCATGCAGGAGTATGTTCCTGACACTCATTGGAACTGAAGAACTACTAGGTTCTACTAGGATGAATGGCGAAACATCTTTAACATTACAAAACAAGTCCGGTTGAATGTGACTAACTACCTGTAGCTATAACATGTTGCAAGGTTAAAGTCAACATTGGTGTCTGTAATTTGTCTTGTTATGTCATTAAAGATTTGCTTTAAAAGTCCACATTGTAGAATAGTATTCACAGACGTGACTTTGTTTAATATCATACCAATGTTACTATCTGTGGAGGGTTATTCTACTGTTCTGTCTCATGAATAATACCAGTTTGTACTTGAAGAGTAAGTATCCACCTAATTACAATAAGAGCATTTTCATGAGGGTGTCTCTTTGGTGTCAAATTATCTTTTAATATAGTGGGGCTCTGGGATATGAAATATTTATAGGTCTGAGAAACAAAATCCACCTTTACAGGTAATAATATACCAAGTGTGAGCCTCTAGCCTATTTATATGCAGTGAGTCATAAGGAAATGTGAAGCTATGGTGTTGTAAACCCTAGAATCCATATGTGATTAGAGTTATGATTGAAGCTGTTTTAGAGTTATTGCCATAATCTACAGGTCTGTGCATAGGTGGCTGAAGTATTGCATCATTTCTGGTTATTACAGTCCTAGAAGATCTTCTGCTTAGTTGTTGTTATAACCCGAGGTAAGCAACCTCGGCCTTCCAGCTGTTATGGAACCATAAGTTCCAGGAGCAAGACTCGGACAGCCACAAGCATGACTCCCAGAGGCATGATGGTTTGTTATTTGTGGTTTCAGCACAGCTGGAGTGCTAAGGTTGCCTACTCCTGTTATAGCCCCTGCAAAGTGCTTGTAAATTATAATTGATGTTGTGCATGTATCCTCCAAACCTTATGATGATTTGTCATAATTCAGTCCTCATCTTGTTTTAAAGGTGTGTGGTGGAGAGCATCCTTATGTCTTGCATTGCTGTTTGGTAAGGTAATTGCTCTGTTGTGGATTAACAGGCACTGCAGTGTGTAGTAAAGACTGCCCAAAAGATTATTGGCAGCAATCTACCCAGCATCAATAATATTTGTAACAGCAGGCATAGGAAGACACCGTTCAGCCTCCTGTGACAGATTAGGAGAGCGGCGGTGTGGGGGCGGTGACAGCTGTCATAGGAGGCTGGGCCGGCAGTGCGGGGGAGGAGTCATCTGTCAGAGGAGATGAGCTCTCCCCACACCATTCGCTCAGCCTCCTGTGACAGCCAGTCAGGATGGAGAGCGGTACAGGCAATCAGCGATCGATGAGTGTTTGTAAATAATTGAGAGCATAGCATGTTTACTGTGTCCCACATTCAGGGCAGCCATCAGGGGGGTACGGCCGATACTCATGTAAGGGGCCCGGGCAGCCTGGGGGGCCCGCCCAGGACCCTTACATGAGTATCGGCGGACGGGCCCCTGCGGCGGAGGCCTGGCCCTAGCAGCGCAGGGCCCCATCATTGCTGCTGCAGCGGCTTTGAGACGAGCTGGGGCCCCATCAGCGACGCTGCTCGTGACGTCACTTCCGACCAGTCCGGCGGCAGATGAGGCCATGTGTGCAGGAAAGAGGAGGGAGGGGGATGCAGCCCTGACCAGCCCACCTTAGAACCGCTTCAGAGCCCACTATAGACAGCCTCAGATGGGCTGTGCAGCATCTATGGTGGGCTCTGCAGGGTCACTCTCAGGTGAGTCTAGCGGGTCACTAAGCCCCGCCGTCCAGCGGGTCACTAAGCCCTGCGTCCAGCGGGTCACTAAGCAAGGACTCTGTGTTCTCATTGTCTTTTTCTATTTTAAAAGGGAAATATCAGGGGTCTACTTAGACCCCTAATATTTCCCCAAAGCCCCCAACAGTACAGTAAAATACAAAATATTGAATAAAAATAAAATCTAAAAAAAAATTAAAAGCTTATAAAAAATATTTTTTAAAAAGTGAGAAAAAAAGCCCCATTTTTGGTCTTACATTTTTTTTCATTTTGGTTTCGTTTTAGAAATTTTGATTTCGGTGCACCTCTAATATGGACTATTTGTCCCCCTATCTTCAGGTTGAAGGTTATGCACCATTAGGGTTGGAAACATCAGGATGAGGAACAGGTTTTTCCCTGGCACTGTAAGGTTGACAAATTCTGCATCACCCCGAGTTAGGGCTCATTCACACGGGCACAGAAGTCCATGTACCATAAAAAAATGCCCACATCTCTGCAGCCTGGAGCCACAAGTACATACAGCTTGACTGTATAAGTTAATGACAGGCTGCAGCTGCATGCTAGTAATGCAAGTGTATACATCCATACAGGTACAGATGTACACCCCTGGATGCAGACAGTCTGCTTCCAGGGACGTACACCCGTATCTGTATGCAAGTATACTTTAGGAGCAGGAACATGGAATAGTATGTGCAGGTGAGAAGCATGAAATGGTATATCAGCAGACAGTATGTATCAGCTGTCTTAATGCAGTAGTCTAGTATAGTCTAATAGTGCAGAGGCCTCCATTCATGCTAAACAAGAATCCTTTGATTTTTTTTTTTTCTTGCTCAAACCCCGGGCTGAATGAAAGGAATTTAAGTGTACATAGCCAGCCTTAGGATTTGTTATTGTAAAATACAAAAAGATTGCAATGATGCAACAAGATGGCAATTGCCAAATGTTATTTTGTTCAGTATTCTTGGTTGTTATTCCTTGTTGATTGTAGAATCTAGATTTTCCACCACCTTCTGTCCCGAAGACACAAGGGGAAATGAGAAGAAATTTCATCAAAGTGAAGGGAAATAGCCTCTTGGGTATCACCGGAACAGGTGTCCACATGTTTGTGGAAGCTGCCATTGCTGAACCTTTCTTCTTAAAACATGATCTGTCTGACTGTAATATTGACCCAATGATATCAATAGTTTCTGAGGCACTGAGCTGGACAAGCACACAGATCAGAAGATCTGGCGTCACTCAGACTGTGTAATTTGTATGATTTTTGTTTTTCCAGGTCAGTGACTCACAAACTGCAGAAGGTGGAGAAAGCCAGGGAAACTGGATTTTTAAAAAGAGGTCAGCAATGGCAGACCTTGTATTTTACTGATTTCAGAATGCTTTGAAATAAATTTCTGCTCTGATTGCATCAACTTCTCCCTTGCACAACAGGATCTATCACCTATAGGTAGAAATGTAGAAGACACCCATAGCAGTTTGCAATATTTACAGCACATTTATTATTGGCTACAACAAACCTAAACTGTCAAAGTCAATAATAATTAAAGCCTTCTCCCTCATGGGTAATGGGCGGCCCCGTACAGATCCATGCTGCGTGCACAGCCATATCGGGCGGCTCCCGGGAAGGACAGGTGCTGCGTGTGATTACACGCAGCAGCCTGTCCTTCTCTATGGGAGTACGTGGCCGTACGCTGCCCTACACTCACCCGAACTGCACATCCGTACAGGTGTCCTTGCTCATACGGTGACAGGATGGACCCCGTCTGCGTCCGAGCAGGGACACCCGTACAGTTAGGTTGAGTGTAGGGCGGCGTACTCCCATAGAGAAGGACAGGCTGCTGGGTGTAATCACACGCAGCACCTGTCCTTCCCAGGAGCGGTCCAATACGGCTGTGCACGCAGCACGGATCTGTACGGGCCGGCCATTACCCGTGTGATTTTTTTTGTATAATATTTCTTTATTATTTCTATATATAACAATATATATTGTCCTCAGCTTTCAAGGTTTAATGAAGGACATTCAACGCTGAGGACTGATGACATACTGCGAGTACAGGGCATCACTATGGTGCAGCAGGGATCACACGTCACATCAGCACTGCTCTCTGCATCATTGAGGACCAACCACTGGTGGGAGAAGATCCAACAAGGAAAAGGACCCTGCATGTCATGTGACCAACCTGAAGACTTCTGGAAAAGATAAGCATTAAGATAAACATAGCATAAAATATATTTAGGGGGAGCATTGGGGAGGAAGTCTGATTGAGGATCTCACAGCATTGTAGAGGGGGCACATGCAATGTAAGTGTACCTTGATATGTAAATATGCTGTGAATACTTGCAGGCTATGGCAAAAGCTACTGTGAGGCTAAAAACTTTAGTTCCACTTTTAAGTATAATCTTTGTAGGTCTAGAGATCGTTGTGCGTCAGTGTATTGTGCAATGCTGGCAATGGAACGGTAATGGCCAACAGTAATTACCATTGAGTAATGAATGTATATTGTGTAGAGTCACAAAATCCTCACCTTATGCTGGATGTGTTAAAACACTGCAATTGGTGGCCACCTTTTATCAGTATAAGAAGCTTTAAAAAGGAATACCGATATCTCCTTAGAAAATAATGTCTGCTCTGATCACATCAACTCCTCCCCCACCTAACAGGATCAATAACAGAGACCTAAAGTATCAGTTACAGATGTGGAATAGCCATGTAAATTCTGGCCTCCCCCTTCCCTTGCTAGCTAAATCACACACCTTGAAGTTAATGGGAAATGCCACAATGCTGAAATTGGTTGCGTCTATGACTGGTTTATTGCCTATGGCTAGATCATTGTATGTACAGTGGTTAGACTTTTTTTGTAATATATTTGAAGTGGATTGCTTGTTATGTTGATGATTTTCAGGGAATCCTGACCTTATGCTAGAATGTAAGAAGGTATTACAAATGTGACATTCCCCTTTAAATTGTGGCCTCCGACTTTCCCTCACCAGCTGTCCAATCACAGACCTTGATGCTAAAGGGAAATGCCCAAAAGCTAAAATTGGTCCTAGTGGCCCCTGGACTACATTGATGCAAGATGTCACTAAACAGCATTCCTCTCGCAGGGCTTGTTCACACAAGTAAGTTTGTGTTTTAGAACAGTTAGCTGCTGGAATGCACTGTATCACATCCCAGCAGGGGCAGGAGTGGGAGTGGCAGTGCATTGAAGCCAATGGCACCACAGCCACGCCCCCCGCCAACAGTGCAATCACCTGCACCAGTATGCATTGCACATCGATGCCTGCGTTCTGGTCCAGTGAGATTGCACTGGAACGCAGGCATTGAGGTGCCATGCATTCTTGTGCAGGCAATCGAACTACAGGCAGGGGGCATGACTGCAGTGCCATTAACTTCAATGCACCACCACGCCCCCTCCCACCCCAGAACGCAGGGGGAGTTTAGTATGCAATACAGTGCATCCCAGCAGCTAACCATGCTGGAATGCACTGTAACTTGTGTGAACAAGCACTAACAGGTGGTGAGCTTCTACCAGGCAACTCACAAAACAAAAGTTTTTCAGCCAACCTGTACTCACAAAGTTGATTTTCCACAGATCTCTCTATCTGGATTCAAGTTAATTCCGCACATATAAAAGAAACCAAGGGGCAACATATCGCCCCTCGATAATTTCCCCTTTCCTTATGTCACAATACATACACACAGTCACATAAAATGCATTTATACACACACTCAGATACATACATACACACACATACATATAAACACATGCACATTCACTTACCTTTTTGAGACTCTACCACCATCTTTTCATAGGCCGCTGTACTCCTACAAAAGAATAACGGGACCTTTTTTACTCTTCCCTAACCTTCACAAACTACAGTAGATGAATTGCAGATTTTGTGTTACCTTATTGCTAAACCTCCACGTATCAGTACTGCTTGAACCAGAGGCGTGAAGTAGATCTCAAAGCATCTCTTAAAAATTAACTGTTAGCACAAATAAAAACAAGCATTGAGTAACTCAGCCTAACTGCATATTTTTTAGACTATTGCAATATATGTAGTGACCACAGGGTGGCATGCATTACTCACATGATCATCTAAACATGAAAATGAGTTGGTAACAGATCCATTAAAGGAGAACTATGAGGTGAGTGCTTTTCACTCATCCTCATAGTTCTAGCCGACCTGTGACAATGAAACTGTCACAGGTCAGATCAGTAGATCGGGAAGTGAGCGAACTTATACCGGCGTTCGCTCACTTCTCGATCTTGTCACGGCACAGAGCCGTGACAGGGGAGGGATTGGATTCCTCCCTCCCCGCTCCGATCCTCCAGTGCTGACTGGTCAGAAGGAAATCAAATGCAGGTCAGAATGAGATCAAATGCAGGTTCAGAAGGAAATCAAATGTAGGTCAGATGGAAATTAAATGCAGGTTCAGAATGAAATCAAATGCAGGTCAGAAGGAAATTAAATGCAGGTCAGAACAAGATCAAATGCAGGTTTAGAAGGAGATCAGAAAATCTCTTTCTCCTCCAGAAAAAGGGAAAATCAGTCAGCCAATAACAGAAACAGGAAGTGACAATTCTGGGGGTGTTCCATACGCCAACTGTGTACTAACTGTGTACGAAACGCCACAAGCTTGTATTATTGCAATTCATTTTTTTTGACAGATTTAGGACATTGCAGTCACTACAGTTTTAAATGGAAAGGTCATTTTTAATAACATTTATTTAAAAAACGGCTGGTGGGGCAATTATATATGCTTTTTTTTTTAAAGATTTTTAAAGTGGCGTTAACTTTTAAATGCAGGTCAGAAGGGAATCAAATGCAGGTCAGAAGATCAAATGCAGATCATAAGGAAATTAAATGCAAGACAGAAAGAAATCAGATGTCTGAAGCGCCTATGGTAGAACACTGACCTTAGAAGTGTCTCAAACCGATCTCAAATTCAAGCAGAATACAACCGAAAGCATATTTTCCCAACTTCACTGTCAGAGGTGCTTAGAACACTCTCCTTGTTTTAAATCTTCGGTTTAAAAAAACAAAAAACTGTTGCTGCCACTACCCGAGCATACCTGTCAGATTTAGGCTAGGTTCACACCTGGGTATACTATAGGCGGGTTTTTTCTGCAAGTTTTTTAGCACGTTTTTACGTTCAGTGAAACGTGCGTTCGACGCTTGTTTTTACACCTCCCTGGTGGTATGGTTTTGTTTTGTTTTTTTCTTTATTTTCTCTATCTTTTTTTCGGGTTTGTTTTTTTAAATTTCAAACTTCCCGCCGGTTCCGCCCCCCTGCGACGTGGACGCTCACAAGGGACGGAACCCGGAAGACGGCAGCGGCCGGAGGACACAGCGGGGACTGCGGACAAGGTAAGACCTACGCTGTATCCCCGAATGTGGCTCGGGGTTACCGCTTTGTTAACCCCGAGCCACACTCGGGAATAACAATGTATACGCGCTGAAAGAAGCTCCTGTACTTGTTTGGGCGTACCATGCCCATAGGAATTTATGGGATTTCACTTGCTGAGCGTTTTTCAGCGCTTCGATTAGCGCTGAAAAACGCCCAGGTGTGAACCCAGCCTTAGGGCTCTTGTAGACAAACAATGATGGCAAATGCAGAGTTTTACATGTGAACGCAGCACTGTTCAATCGCATACATTAGAATGCTTCTGCAGCACTGCAGCTATAGGATCAGAAATGCAGTGACAAAACAATGCATATGTCTCCTACAGTTCTTGTAGGCGGCTGGCAGAAAGAGGCATATGTTACAATCCAGTTCAAGAGACCTCTGGAGGAAATGAGCATATAAATGTAACTATTGCTATCCCCAGAGTATCATTGGTTACATTTATGCACTCATTCCCTCCAGCAGTCTCTTGAATTGTAACATTGTCAGGGTTATTCACAAAAGGGTGAAGAGTTTGGAGAAGGCAGGAGAAGTGAACAATCTAGGACAAATTAGCTGATTCTCCAATTCAGCTCACTTTCCAATTCAGCTATGTTGTACTAGATTGCTCACTTCTGGCTTCTCCAAACTCTTCACCCTTTTGTCAATAACCCTGTGTATCTCCTTACTAACATGTATTTTTTTCCTGTGATTTCCAGCTCCATCTAGTGGCCATAAGGAACTTTTTTCACCAATCAGTTTGTTCTGCATGAATATACATATTAAAGAACATTGAACCAGAAGAGAAATTACACTAAGAACATCTGTTTTTGCCCTTCTCACAACAACTCGAACAAAGCAAATGTGCAAACAGTTTCCCTGGACGAATAAGCTGTCATTTTTTTAATAAATACACCCCAGTGTTTCAGCCCTAGCATACTATTTTCCTTCTCAGGACACAAAAAAACCTGCATGAGAAACATACACGGGCTGGCATTGCTGATCTCCTAAAATGCTAGTTACCTGGCTTTCTCTGCCATCAATACTTTCTGAGCCAATGATGCAGAAAGTAAAATAAATCCTGATCTGCACACTGATTCAGGTCAGTGACTTAGAACATATTGATGCCAAGTGAATGGCACAACATGTGGGTAATGTCGTAGACCGAATAAAATCGATACCACACCCATCCTAGAAGAAAAATTAAGGTGCGCCCATATAGCATAATGCTAGAGAGAAACTGATATGGACACGAGCGTCTGTATAGCAGTTTCTACTTTATTAGGATAAACAACTGATATGTATTGACATAATCATTAATAATGTATTCTGGGCGTTTCTAGGTGTTAACTACTCATTAAAGGAGAACTATGGGGTAAGTGTTTTTCCCCATAGTTCTCATCAGGGTCACGGGAGGACATAAACTAGCGTCCTCCCGTGACCCAAAGCTCAGTATACTGCGAGCTACAACTTGCGGTATACTGAGACCGCCACATACTGTCGAGATCCACCCAGCTGCGTGATTTACAGCTGGCTCTGGCTATCTAGAGGCAGAGCCAGCTGTAACCGCCCCCTCCCCCGTTCATTCCTCAAGTCAGCGCTGGAGGAGCGGGTGGAATCGGGGCGGCATGGAGCAGAGGGGCGGCACAGGTTTGAAGTCACCCGATGCCCGGAACATGGAGTTCCGAGCGCCGGGCGGTAATTTGTTTTCTACATTTAGCCCTGCTTTGCACAAGCAGGGCTAAATGTAGAACGGATGCATGTTGGCTCCGTCCTCCCAGCTCCATCCTCTCCTCGCTGGCCGCTGCTGTCTTCAGGATGAAGAGCGGTGAGCAGAGCGGCAGGGTTAAAAGTAACCCTAACAGTGAGAGGGGAGAGGAGTCTTCCCCTCTCACCTGTCACAGGAGTTCCAGCACAGTGCTGTGCTAGAAATCCTGTATTGGAGGTAACTGGGTCAATAAAGAGAACCTGTCACCTCCTCCCCCTGCATTGCGGAACCTGGCCTTGTGGCAGCAGGGAGAGTAAATCCTGTCCTGCCTGCAGGGAGCCGTGAGTGGCAGTCACGGCTCTCTGCAGGGACAGGATCGAGAAGTGAGCGAGCGACAGTAGGTGTTCGCTCACTTCCCGATCTATTGAGCCGACGTGTGACAGCTTCATTGTCACACGTCGGCTCGAACTATGAGCTTTAGTGAAAATCACTCACCTTATGGTTCTCCTTTAAAATATGTATTAGACATATTGTGAAATCAACATCGCCATACCAGTGCTTTTAAATGAGCCCCTTAGTTAACTAAGTTAGTGGTACAGGAATACTGTACCTCACATTTGGTGGGGGAGCACAGGGGACCTGTCTCAGGAAGGAGTTGTGCAGCTCCGGCAGTGGTGGCTGTTAGCTTTGTATAGGCTGCTTTTCCCGATCCTTAGCAAAATAGGCAACAATATCTAAAGTGTAAACAAGGAGAAGACTGCTTCTCAAGCTGGCCATACACTGGGGTTGAACGAAAAATATAACACATTCCTCCAGCAGTGCTTATGAACGCGTTAAACAAGGAATCCCTGCTGTTTCTGGCCACTGTCATAATACCCGAACAAAGCCGACAACTCATTGGCTGTTGGCTCTGTTCATTCGAAGATTTTTCGACTGGCTCCATCGTTCAATTGATCGAGGGATGCCAGCCAAAAGTGTGCCACCATAAAATTCCATTCACACGGGGAGTTCTGGGATTCCTACGGCAAGGACCTATGGATTCCTGCACCAGGAATGTCAGGTTTCGCCGTTCAGAGATGGCCACTGTACCCATTGAAGTAAATGACAGGGTAACAGCGGCCACATCTGTCAGCAGAAGTCTGCAGGTAATTTTACATGGTACAATTACTAGTCATGGGCTCGAACATCGCTAGTTCGTGTGTTCAGCTAACACACTGTATGGGTACAGTTGGGGTACTGCCGGTTTCTGTGCAGCCCGGCTGCCTAAATGTTTTGGGGTCGGCAAAAATGCCTTGTTTGCCTTGCGGCAGATACGCCCCTGGTCAGTGCTCAATGAAGTGTCAGTGCTTTATACAACATTATACAGCATTTAATGCTATATACAGTACTCTCGTCTTCCTAGCACGCTGGAAAACCTGCCAAAAATCGTACGATTTTCGGCGGGTTGGTAGCGTGCTCGGAAGACGAAAGGCGCACAAGCGCACACTGCCCGCTCAGCATTGCAATTTCTAACATTCACATGGGGCCTAAAGCTCACCACACACGTTACAATTTGACTGTACCATCTCCTTTGGATCTAGTGCGAGGGCCTGCCTGATTGGATACAAATTGATTGGGTAGATTAGGTTTGTCCTCATATTGCATAGTTTTTATTCACGTTGATTGTACAAAGACTGTTTGGTTAGATTGTAACACGTATCGGTGACCCCACACCCTCAATCGGATCTATGACACGAGAAAATCATCACGTCATACTGTTAGGTGTGCTTAATGGCACCCTAACACGCCTTGCCATTGCATGTACATTACATGCACCACAATGCAGGGTAACGTATTACTCTGCATTGTGGTGCAATGTGAATTTTTAAAATAGGGTTATGCACTAGTTTTAGTGTGATTCAGATGCAATAGGCAACCCATTGAAATTAAAGGGTTGCCCTACCACAACACACTAAAAACGCCCTGCACCACACCTGCAATGTCACATCACACAGGTGTAAATGGGGCATAGCAGTAGACTTAAGGTGCCCATACACTCTTCAATTTTCGTTCGAAATTCAACACGAACTTGCTTTTGAACGATAATCGATCAGTTGATGGGAACCCAGTGATTTTAATTTCTGTACTCCTGGCCGAATTTCCGCGATCGGTCAGGTTGGAAAGCTTTTCTCGGTCCAAATGAAAATCAATGAATCAGCGGAGATATCATTCGACAACATAGCAAGAACACAGCACAAAGAAAATTATTTTGGTCGTTCGTCAAAAATTGGATGGTTAGTATGGCTAACAGTGGCGGAACAATCGCTATGGGGCTATGGGGCCCGGGTCACAGATGGGTCTGTCCAGGAAATCCCACTGATGCCGTACGGGTCTCCTGGGTTGGCTGCTGGCTGTCACTGGCGGCTGTGAAGAGGAACGCGCCGCTGTCCAGATCACTGACAACCTATCAGTGATCTGTGGAGCAGCACGTTCTTCCTCAAAGCCGCTGCTGAGTCAGTGACAGCCAGCAGCTGTGGAGGAGGAGGCTGGGCTCGGTGTCGGCAGCGTAGAAGGAGGTGGGTCCCCACATCGGTAGCGGAGGAGGAGGCGGAGCCCGGTGACGGAACAGAAGACGGGGCCCACCAGCGACCGTGGAGGAGGAGGCAGACAGCGGATTGTGGCTGGCAGGTAAGAGGTGTGCAGGGGTGTGACCAGCCCACCTGAGACCCTGCAGAGCCCACCATAGAGAGTCTATGGTGGGCTCTGCAGGGTCACTCTCAGGTGAGCGGTTTGGGATGTCAGGTGGGCTCTACAAAATTTTCCTATGGGGCCCTGTGATTCCCTGATTGCTAACGACCGATTTTCAAAATCAACATTGGACTGTGTATGATGGGGTATTCGAGCTGAATTGAAACAGGTTAGATGAGGGGACGAAAGAAATCGAACAGTAATCTACAAGTGTATGGGCATCTTAATAGGCATCAATTGAATAGTTATAATAATGGTATCCCTTAACCTTGTAGCTTGGCTGTCATACACATACGTGCAGTACAGCAACATGCCTCATTTATACCTGCAAATGGGGAAGATTGCATAAGTCTCACACGATCTGCTGTGGGTGGGAGGTGCTGTATATTCCAATGACAGCTGCCATCGCCCACAGCTGTTCGTAAGTAATTGCACAGCCTGCAATTTCCTGTGGTTGGTCAGACCTGGACACAGACTGTTTGCGCCCAGACTGTTTGCATCCACCTGCCTCCCACAGCAGATCACATGAGTCTCATGGAGGAGTTCATAAGACTCATGTAATCGGCCCCATTTACAGGTGTGAACGGGGCCATAAAGCATGGGGTTGTAAACAAAGTCCCAGTGAGAAGGTTTGCGATAATGTGAAGTGGATAGATGTGAGATGAAGAGCCTAATTAATTATCTTATTGCTTTATGTCAAGGCATTAAAAGAGAACTGTGGCCCAACCTTTTTTTGCCATAGTTCTCTTTAGGGTCACAGGAGGACATATATTAATGTCCTCCTGTGACCCAAAATTCAGCATATAGCAGGCTATTGCCCGCTTTATGCTGACAGCGCAGAGCTGCACTGCAGCCGGGATGGATTCCATCAATTTTGTCAGGATCCATCCCGCTACCTGCCAGCTGGCTGTGCCTCTCTAGTGGCCAAGCCAGCTGTGCCCGCCCCCTCCCACCTCTATCTCCCCAGTCAGCACTGGAGCAACAGAGAGGGGAGGGGGGAATACCTGAGGGGAGCGGTGATTGACAGTCACGGCTCTCTGCAAGGAAAGAATCTGGAAGTCAGTGTTTAGTGGTATGCAATCGTTCATTTACCGATTAATAGAGCCGATGTGTGACAGCTGCAGTATCACACATTGACTCTTATGGGGATGAGTGTATTTTGCTCTCCCCATAATTCTCCTTTAAAATCCCCAATGGGGGTTACAAACAGAAGCCTGACAACAAAGGGAAGCCTGACAGTAATTCAACCCCTTACCCACTCTTTAAAAAAAACTTTAAAGTATCTAAACCCAAGAGCAAAAACGTAAATATATTGCATTTTACCAGTCCATCGAAAAAAACCTGAAAAAATAAAACTAATGCAACCATCACGGTTGCATTAGTTTTATTTTTTGAGTTTTTTTTTCTTTTTTTTAACCAGGTGATCATTCAAATAACACACTTCCTGTTCTACGGTGACAACACTCACTTAGCCTCCTGTATCTATGGAGGAACAATGTTGTTTCCTTGGGACTGGACTGTACTTCTTCCCACATCTTCTCCATAACACAGGGGAAGGTGTTCTGTAGTGCACAGAGAATGCTAGGAGAAAATATCAACCAATCACAGTGCAGCACAGGCAGGGAGCACAGGAAGTTATAAGCTCAATGAATTTCTCACAGGTATTTATTGCACTTATCAAACAGATATAACAAACATGTTCAATGGTATAGTTATCAGACCAAAAGGGAGCACATAAAAGAAGTTAATTTTTGATATACCTATTCATATTTCAATAACTTAGGAGCAGAGAAATCCAGTCCCAAATTATTCTAATTGGTAAGCCAGTACACGTTTATTCCCACATCCTCCCCCCTTGGCTACACAAGTGAGAGTTTTCCTGTTAAATTCCCCCGTCAAAGCCTCTGATTTAAAGGGACTAGGAAAGGGAGGGGGCAGCAAAGCTCACACGAGGTGGGAGGAGAGTGTGCAGTTTATAAACAAAAAGATTTGGGATTCCAGCAAAGTACTGTAGATGAGAATTACAGCGTATTAAAAATGTTTCCAGAAATGTACTAGGAAGGGACGGCTATTATTATACATGTCAGTCATCCCCGGTTTGAAGCCAAAAATCCAAAACCTCATAAGACAAATGGCTTTAAAAAGAAAAGAAAATGTGGAGAAGTCTCCATCCCTCCCCCTCTGCAAACTCCACCTCTGGCATTGCTGAAGTTGGAGTGCAGCTTGCACACAGCCATTGAGGAGACTGCTGTGCGGACGTCACCCAGGCTCTGCTCACTCATTCTGCAGTACAGCATTGTACACACAGCAGAAGAACTGGACCTAGGTCACAGGCGATAGTCACCACCGATGACCCCCCCTACCACTAACACTGCTGAGAACCTGTCCCCCGTGTGCTGCATGTGACAGTGTGACCTGTGTGACTACTAATACACTTCACTCTGCATGCTGCTTGTGTTCTGTTACCCTCTGTAACTTGTCTCCATGTCCAGATGTTCCATTGTATTTCGGATTTCATCACATGTTGACAGGTTTTTCTTTTTAATATGACATTGTTACCGTATTCATTACATCCAAATGTAGAAGAATGGCGACAGAACATAACCAAAAGCTCCTTCCATTCTTCCTAATTTGTTTTTGTTTTGTTTGTTTGTTTGTTATTTTATTATTTGTTTACTTTTTTATCTTGGCGTAGCTCTATGCTTGTCCAAAGCATTCACTTACTGTTGACTCACTCACTACCTCTGCTGGAAGTCCGCTCCAAGCATCAACTACTCTTTCCATAAAGCAACACGTTCCTTTTCCCAGTTTGTGCTGATCACCTTTTAGCTCTGTTGTATAGCTCTGTGAGCGTGTGCTTCTGTTATGTGATAGGGGGATTTCGGACTGTGTGACCACTTTCTTTAAGAGACTGTTGCACCTCTGGATTGTGTGCACTTTTCCTCTGGCATCCCTGGATCTATGGAAGAGATGCAAGCCGATCTGTGGAGGCATCTTCTCATTCTGCTGGTTCATCCCCTGTTATTTGGAAGAGGTAGGAGTCATTATCCTATGTTCAGTAGGAGTTATGTTCCTATGTTTAGTAGGAGTTATGATCCTATGTTTAGTAGGAGTTATGATCCTATGTTTAATAGTAGTAATGAGCCTATGTTTAGTAGGAGTTATGATCCTATGTTTAATAGTAGTTATGAGCCTATGTTTAGTAGGAGTTATGATCCTATGTTTAATAGTAGTTAAGATCCTATGTTTAATAGTAGTTATGATCCTATGTTTAGTAGGAGTTATGATCCTATGTTTAATAGTAGTTATGATCCTATGTTTAATAGTAGTTAAGATCCTATGTTTAATAGTAGTTATGATCCTATGTTTAGTAGGAGTTATGATCCTATGTTTAGTAGGAGTTATGATCCTATGTTTAGTAGGAGTTATGATCCTATGTTTAGTAGGAGTTATGATCCTATGTTTAGTAGGAGTTATGATCCTATGTTTAGTAGGAGTTATGATCCTATGTTTAGTAGGAGTTATGATCCTATGTTTAGTAGGAGTTATGATCCTATGTTTAGTAGGAGTTATGATCCTATGTTTAGTAGGAGTTATGATCCTATGTTTAGTAGGAGTTATGATCCTATGTTTAGTAGGAGTTATGATCCTATGTTTAGTAGGAGTTATGATCCTATGTTTAGTAGGAGTTATGATCCTATGTTTAGTAGGAGTTATGATCCTATGTTTAGTAGGAGTTATGATCCTATGTTTAGTAGGAGTTATGATCCTATGTTTAGTAGGAGTTATGATCCTATGTTTAATAGTAGTTATGAGCCTATGTTTAGTAGGAGTTATGATCCTATGTTTAATAGTAGTTATGAGCCTATGTTTAGTAGGAGTTATGATCCTATGTTTAATAGTAGTTATGAGCCTATGTTTAGTAGGAGTTATGATCCTATGTTTAATAGTAGTTAAGATCCTATGTTTAATAGTAGTTATGATCCTATGTTTAGTAGGAGTTATGATCCTATGTTTAATAGTAGTTATGATCCTATGTTTAATAGTAGTTAAGATCCTATGTTTAATAGTAGTTATGATCCTATGTTTAGTAGGAGTTATGATCCTATGTTTAATAGTAGTTAAGATCCTATGTTTAATAGTAGTTATGATCCTATGTTTAATAGTAGTTATGATCCTATGTTTAATAGTAGTTATGATCCTATGTTTAATAGTAGTTATGATCCTATGTTTAATAGTAGTTATGATCCTATGTTTAATAGTAGTTATGATCCTATGTTTAATAGTAGTTATGATCCTATGTTTAATAGTAGTTATGATCCTATGTTTAATAGTAGTTATGATCCTATGTTTAATAGTAGTTAAGATCCTATGTTTAATAGTAGTTATGATCCTATGTTTAGTAGGAGTTATGATCTTATGTTTAATAAGAGTTTTGAGGCTATGTTTAATAAGAGTTATGATCCTATGCTTAGTAGGAGTTATGATCTTATGTTTAATAAGAGTTATGAGGCTATGTTTAGTAGGAGTTATGATCCAATGTTTAGTTGGAGTTATGATCTTATGTTTAGTAGGAGTTATGATCTTATGTTTAGTAGGAGTTATGATCCTATGTTTAGTAGGAGTTATGATCCTATGTTTAATAGGGGTTATGATCCTATGTTTAATAAGAGTTATGATGCTATGTTTAGTAGGAGTTATGATCCTATGTTTAGTAGGAGTTATAATCCTATGTTTAGTAGGAGTTATGATGATCCTATGTTTAGTAGGAGTTATGATCCTATGTTTAGTAGGAGTTATGATCCTATGTTTAATAAGAGTTAGGATCCTATGTTTAATAAGAATCAGGATACTATGTTTAATAGAAGTTAGGATACGATGTTTACCTCCTTACCATCTTGTCTTGAATTGTATTGTGGTTGTAATGTCTTCCTATTATTGTAAAGCACTGCGCAAACTGTTGGCACTATATAAATCCTGTATAATAATAATACGGGTTAGGATCCTCTGTTTAATAGGAGTCAGGATCCTATGCTTAATAGGAGTCATTAACCTTTTTTTTTTTTTTTATTAGAAGTTATCATCCTATGTTTAGTAGGAGTCATGATCCCATGTTTGGGAGGAATCATTACCTTATGGTTTAGCCTAAAGCTGGGCATGCACTGTTAGAATTTCAGCTAATTCACAGGAATTGGCCACAATTCTAACAGTGGGTGGCCCTGCCGGAACTGGAAAAATCGATTACTGAATCGACTTTTGTCGAACATCGTTGGACAAAGAGTGACAGCAGCCAATCAGTTACAGTCACTGTTTGGCTATGCTGTTTAACACATTTGACCAAATCTGTTATACATATTTTATTCAGCCAGCTGAAAGAAAAAAAACTATTAGTGTATGGCCAGCTTATCTTTAGGCAACATCTTTCAGCGGCCTGTCCTCATACGCCTCTACCAGCTAAAAGATTCTTTTTGGTACACTAAGAATCTCTTATAGGCAAGACTATAAGAATACTTAATACATGGGTGACCTGTGTGAAGGAGTTGGATCCTAAAACCTACACAGGAATATTTGGGGCAGATTTTACAACCTAGCCAAATCACCTGGCATGAAATGAAGAGTTTACAAATGCTCTGCACTCTCTGCACATTCCAGACTTCACATTTCTGGAGATAGTCGCATGTTTTTTAGGTATGTTGTTAAGAAACTCAAATTTCTTCCAGATGTTCCTCAGGAGAATTCAGTACCAGTCGCAAGGGATATATTGTTACAGAGGAATTGTAATGATACCTTCTGCTATGCCTGCTGTCTACAAATCTGATGTTATGTAAAGTCATGTGACCTCAGCCGAATATATACACTGTGTGATCATCACGATTCAACAGCTTACTGAGATATATAAATATACACTGAGTGGCCAGATTATTAAGACCACCTGACGTTTATAATAATAATATAAAGCCAGTTATATATATAAAAACACACAGTAAATTCCTTTCAGTTAAAACACAAGAAGCCTGTTTGAAAATGTTGATCATTGTATTTCATGTTTATGATCGGTTATTTGCATTAATGCAGTGGCAAAGCTTAGCACATTTTCTGCATTACCAATGAGACAGTGACAGCCTGTGCTCTTATCTTAAATATGAAATGTATTTCTTGTGTTCCATTTGATATTCTGAGAGAGACAAAGACAAATCACAGTCTCTGTGGAAGCTGGTTTGTCTATTTGCTGTGCTTTCTAATTTAGGAAATAAAATCCAACCAGTAGCTGCACATATTGTTTTCTTTTTTAGATTCTTCTCCATCTTGCACAATACAGTGAAGACTGTTTTGTGTGTATATGTCTAGACTAAGTTCACATCTATGTGATGCGGTATACCGTGCAAAGTTGCACGGGATCCTTCATTGCACGATCCAATGTTAGGTGCGCTGCGGTGACATTATTACTTAATGGCACCTCAAAACACTTAGCCATCCCGACACATCGCATGGTAGGCTATTACAATGCAATCTAATGTGATTTTATCAATGTAATCTAATGTGATTTCTTTCAGTTTCATTTAGCTGCGGTAGGCAGCCCATTCAACTGCAGCACCTCTGCGATGTTCACAGAGGTGTGAACGAGGGCGTAAAGAGAACTATAGCCAAACCTTTTTTTTGGCTTTAGTTCTCTTAGTTCTATATACTGACAGCACGGAGCCGCGCTGCAGCTGGGAAAGATTCTGACAATATTGTTGGGATCAACCCCGCTGCCTGATTGACAGTTGGCTTTGCCTCTTTAGAGCCAGAGCCAACTGTGCCCACTCCCTCCCCTGTCTGTCCTGCCAATGACCGCTGGAGGAATGGAGAGGGGAGGGGGGAATCCCTGCGAGGAGTGGTTAAATGACAGTCACCTCTTTCTGTAGGGAGAAGACTGTGAGCTGAGCGATCAGCATTCTGTGATCGTTCAGTTCTCAAGCTATAGAGCCGGCATGTGACAGCTGCAGTGTCACACTCCTGCTCAAGCTATTGGAAAGAGTATATTTTACTCTCCCAATACTTCTCCTTTAAGCTGGCCATACAGTTACAGTTTTCCTTTGCTCTACAGAATTCTTTAATAACCTGGCAAGCGAAAGTTGACATATAATTGGTTGCTCTAAGTTAATACATAAAATTACCCATTGAAGTATGTCACTTTACTTGTGAGCATGTTGTGGAAGTTTAATTTGTGTGTCTTGTAAGTCAGGGTTTACACCAGTACACTACTATGATTACACACGAGCATTGTAGCACATGGGTCTCAGCAATGCATTCACCACTTTAAGACAGGTTCTTAAAGTGGTGGTAGTAAGAACTAACTAAATCTGTTGCACATATTGGAACTGCAACTAAAACTGTCACGAGGCTTTCATGAATTAGGCGCAAGTTGCTTTAAAGGGACCATACTTAAAGTGTATGTAAAGCCAATTTTTTTTAGTTTTGGATAGCGTTAGGAAGGGAGAATTCCCTTCACTTCCTATCGTGGAGATGCTACAGTGAATTCCCCAATGAATGGAATTTACATCTCAGAGCACTGTAATTGGAACAGGTGTCACAATTGGAGGAAATGTACTTTGTGCTCCTTCTGCCTGGAGGAAGGAGCAGCCTGCATCCATGCAACCAAGGACAATAGGCAGCATGAGCCACCTGTGTACTTAAAAAGGTACAGGAGCCGTAGCAACTAAGGATGCTAGTCAGCAGGAGTCGCCTTCCAGCAGGTCTGCCTGAAAACTGACTGGCAAACCTGATCAGAAAGCCTGTGTGAAAGGGCTCTATGGCTAGGTTCACACCTGGGCGACTCCTGACTGCGCGGCAATCGTGCACATAACCGCGCGGATTGCCGTGCGGTTATGGAGTCGCCCACCGTAGCCGATCGCGCTGTGGGTGCCATTATTTTCAAATGGCATCCCAGTCTCGGTTTCCCGCTGCGATTCTGCCCGTGCAATCAAACACTAAAAAATGTCACCCCATTGAAATCAATAGGGCCCCGGGACACGCGTCCTGGGTGTCGCTGCGGTGTGAACTTAGCCTATAGCAGTAAAAAACTTGCTACATTTTATCAGGAAGTGTATTTAGCATTATAAATTAAACATAGCATGCTAGAGACTGCATCAAATGAGAGCCAGTGTATTCACTGGATGCAAATATACTAAAGTGTGTTTCATTAGCTCATCATCATTAGTTCTGGGCGAAATTTGCTAAATGCAGTGACTTCAAAACAGACTTATAGGGAAACATTTTTAATTCAAAACCTTGATCTTTTGTATGTTCTTACTGTATTAAATGCAGAGATTTATAGCCACTAGAACATAGAGGTCCCTACAATGACTCTGCCTAAGGACCCTACACATTACAAATACGACAATGAAGCTCATGCACCTGTCCAGCATTTTTTGATGCTGCATTTGGGGTGCCATTAACAGGTAATGGCACGATCTATCAGAAGCAAACAAGGGAGAACATATATCCCCAAAATCTGTGGCCCAAAGCAGACTATGGTCCATACCTCAGAGGAGATCGCTGAGGCGTTCCTCCATTACTATAATGATTTATATAACATAGGGAAGGAAAAATCAAAAATAGATAGGGGACTAGATAAAGAACGAAAAACCCAATATATCTCTCGGACAGCGATCCCGAGACTGGAACGGGCTACAACAGAATTATTAGATAAACCCTTTACACTAGAAGAGATAAAAGGGGCAATTCATGCGATGCCGCTGGGGAAGAGTCCAGGCCCAGATGGGCTGACTGGGACATTCTACAGGTCACTGTCAGTGGAATTGGCCCCAATTATGCACACCACCTTTAATGCTATTAGCGAGGAGTGTGGATTCTCTCATCAGAGTCAGGAAGCTTACATAACTCTGATACAGAAAGAAAAGAAGGATCCCACACAAAGCTCAAGCTATAGGCCAATCTCCCTGATAAATGTAGACCTCAAGATATACGCAAAAATTCTGGCAGCGCGACTTCAACCCCTTATTGAGTCAGTAATCGACCCGGAACAAGCGGGGTTTGTCCCCGGTAGGGAGGCCAGGGATAACACCATTAGAACAATTTCCCTTATCCAATATGCTCGTAATAAGGGCCACACCTTATGCCTACTAGCTGTGGACGCTGAGAAGGCCTTTGATAGGCTCGATTGGGACTTTATGAAGGCATCGCTTGACCAAATAGGCATTCCATACTCATTAGTACAAAAAATCATGGCACTATACTCAGCCCCAAGGGCACGAGTACGTGTGAATGGGATATTATCAGATCCAGTAAAAATAGCCAATGGGACCCGGCAGGGGTGCCCACTCTCCCCCTTACTGTATATCATAGCTATGGAACACCTAGCTGTGGCAATCCGCCAGAATACAGATATAAGGGGAGTGAACATCAAGGGGAGGATTCATAAACTAAGCATTTTTGCGGATGATTTGCTGTTATATATTACAAATCCTAGGATAGCATTCCCACTGGTCCTGAGGGAGATAGAGCAATTTGGGCAAGTCAGTAACTATCGAATGAACGCCAGCAAATCCCAGTGTATGGATGTGACTCTCCCTCAGGGCGAGCGGGAGATTTTGAGGTCAAGCTTTCCATTTGTTTGGGTCCCAGAGGCGATAGACTATTTGGGAATAAAAATACCGGCAGATGCAAGAAAATTATTCGAATTGAATTGTCTACCGCTTTTGGAGAAGACACAATTACGAATGGAGGCTTGGAGGAAGAACAAACATTCCTGGACAGGGAGAATGACATTATTTAAAATGGATATCCTCCCAAGATTCCTTTACATATTTCAGACGACCCCGATAAAGATCCCCAGATCATATTTCCATAGACTAAGATCTGTGCTGCTACAATATATCTGGGGTACCTCCGGGGCGCGCCTGAGGTATGATATCTTGGTTAAAAGAAGATCGGAAGGGGGAGGGAGCTTACCACATATGGAGATGCACTATAGAGCAGCGACTCTGAACAGGTTGATGGACTGGTTCAGCCCCACGCGGCCCAAACTCTGGGTAACAATAGAACAAGCCGAGGTTTCAATACCCTTAACATCACTGCCATGGATAACCCCAGACAAACCCTTGAAGGTTTAGAATCAGTCCGTTGTAACTGGCTCGATAATAAACACATGGGACGCTCTGATTAAGAAGTACGGGGTATCATCCTATATAGGACCACTGACACCTATTCTCGGCAACCCAGATTTCCCACAAGGAATGGGGAATATGAGATTTCTGAGATGGAGGAGTTCAAGCCATTCTCCAATACGACAAGCGATGAATAAACGTGGGATACTCCCCCTAAAAGATCTACTGCCGCCAGGAATGGCGGGTCATGGTAGATGGCTTGAATACTTCCAACTTGGACATTTTTATAACCACCTGCGCTCCCAGGGACCGATAGATAGGGAACTGACCCCAATTGAGAATATGATTTCAAATAAACCGGGGGGGGAAGCACAGGGTGTCAAGAATATATAACATACTATTGGGAACAATGCTCCCATCCCCCCCTTATTACATCAAGGAATGGGAACGAGAAATAGGACAGAACTTTACAGCAGAGGAATGGCATAAAGTCTTCCTCCTTACCTCTAAATCAAGTATATCGGCCGGTACCCAGGAGAGGAACTTTAAAATAGTAACTAGGTGGTATAGATGCCCAGTGAAATTACATAAAATAGATCCGCAAGTAACCAAAATATGCTGGAGATGTGGAAGGGAAGAGGGCACAATGCTACACGTATGGTGGACTTGCCATGGAATAAAGCCCTACTGGAAAACCATATTTGAGCTGGCAGGCCGAATTATGGGGGTTAAACTCTCCGAAACCCCAGAAGTGGCACTATTATCAATGCTTCCGGGCTCAGTAAAAAATATAAAGAGGGGATTGACATGCCCCATATTGGAAGCAGCAAGGGCGATAATTCCAAGACACTGGAGGCAAGTGAACACCCCTGAGATCCGGGAATGGGTACTGGAATTGAACCATATAATGCGAATGGAAGAACTGATGGCACGTGCATATAATAGACATGGGATATTTGCAGAAAAATGGGGACCATGGTTGGCTTTTATTGGCTCAACAGAGATCCAACAATATTTATAAGAACAGGAGGAATGGCGTCTTTCCTCTTTTCCCTTCCTTTCACAAAATCTGTCTTTTTTTTTCTTTTGGGGAGGGAATGAGGCTTGATTTTGCGGAGGAGGGGAGGGGAATAGATGAAGGAGTGGGTATGATAGGTTGTTTGTTTTTTGTTTTTTTGTTCTGTGTTTATTTTTGAATAAATGGGGTAAGAGAAAAGGCATGGGGCCGTGATTGAGTGGCATTCCAGACAACATAGCGCTTTTTGCCCTCTCTTTTCATGGCTAGATAAGTAATGGTGAAGGGTCAGTTTATCATCCAATCAAGCATAAATACGAGTAGTTTTTTTTGGTCATGACTTATTTTCCACCTGTAATTAAGAAGAAATCAAGAAATTTTAGATGTGAAATAGCCATATATGTAGAGGTTACCGATATTATTATATAATTGATGGAATTGTATGTGAAATTAAACAAATAAAGACTTATTATTAACAGGTAATGGCACCACAAGCGCAACACACATTTTTCATGCATTTTGTTAATTGTGTGAATTTTTCTTGCCCTTTACTCCTAGGCATGAGTGACGCTAGATAATGTAGAGGCATTTTTTTGCTAGTTTGTATGCACGTGTTTTGCATGTTTCTATGCACGACTTGTAGTACAGGAGCAGAATCATGTATTTTTGGCACACATTTTTTTAGGTAGTCCTATTAAAGTCCATAGGACCAAAAATGCATGATTCTCCTCTTTTGAGCTCCTTGTGACAGCAGGCAGTTAGGTCCCATTCACATCTGAGGGTTTTGTTGAGCACATAAATGCTGTAGTTGAAGAATCACATTATTCTCAATAGGCCAATTCATAGGTATCGCTTGTCATCTGTCGTGCGAAGGCTCATGCAAAAAAAAAATCTCGAAATCACTTGGCTACGCTCATGCTTAGGTGTGAATGGGGCCTTAAAGTGACACTGACAGCAGCATCCAAATCTGATTCATTTCAGTTGTTAAAAAAAAGTTATTTTTTCAGGTAGCTTTAGCTCACCCCCTATGCTATTCAAAATAAAAAAAAAACAAGTTTGGCCTTTTAGATATAACCTAAATTATTCCTTTTCCCAGGAGCACAAACTCACCTTCCCTTCACTTGTCGCTGAAAGCTGTTCTGTACCGATCTGGCATATGTGGACCAATCAAAGTCAAATCAAATTCATTTTAATGGGCTTCCTAGTGCACCACAATGAACCAACAATTATACATGCAAGCTGCGGAAAAATTCGGTTCAGTTCGGATTTTTCGTTATTTCGGGGATTTGGGACCGAAATTCAATTCGGTTCAGGGTTTAGAATTCGGACGACATCCACATTTTTGTTAGTTTAGGATGAGTTTATGAATATTCTTTGGGACTACCACAGAAAACCATATACAGATATTAATACTGAAGCTGAAGCTCCAAGGCCTGAATGGCATTCGGGATCTGAATTTCTGAATTTCCAAATATCATTCGGGAACTCCAGAAAGCAATACGGGTCTGGGACCCATATACATACATAATATTAACCTCCCTGGCGGTATTCCCGAGTGTGGCTCGGGGTTAATTTTCAGTACCAAGAGCAGTAACCGCGTGCCACACTCGGGATTGCGCAAAAGTGTCACTTACCTTGTCCCTGCAAGCCCGTGGTGTCCTGTGCTGTGTTCGCCCGGCCGATGCCGGCATTCGGCTTTCAGTTTCGTTTTGGGGCGTCACAGCGGGGGGCGGAGCCGGCGGGAAATTCAAAAGTGCAAACATGACATTTACACAGAATACACACAATACAATGTAATCTTCTATAATTACATATATTTATCAAAAATATTGCTAGATGGATTGGTACAGAAATACTTGCTTACTTGTGAAAATGGTTTGCTTAGTCAAACTGATTGCTAATTGCTGATTGGATGATTGGAAAAATTTAGTTAAAGGTTATTTTTTGGAAATTCTTCTCGAATATGTTATGATCCTTTAAAATTATCTGATCACTAAAGACATGGGATGATTGGGTTTGATATGATTCCTGTAAAGCAAACTGCACCGGGACGACGCACTGGATGTGGTTGACTGGGCCCTTAGGGCCATCAATCACTGATAACACTAAACTGATGAGCGGTAAAAGCTTTCAAAGTGTCGCCTATGGCCAATTTTAGACATGGTAGTTTTTTGCGATTTTCACAGGCACACGAAAATTTAAGGCTTGACATGTTTGGTGTCCATTTACCCGATGTGACCCCATGTGTTATCTTTTACCAAAAAACTGTAACATAACATAGGGAATTTAGGCTTTGTTTCAAAATTTTCTGAACTTTTTATATATAGTAAAAAATAAAAACCCCAGTGGTGATAAAATACCACCAAAAGAAAGCTCTGTTCTCAAAAAACGGTATAAAATTAATTTCAGTACAGCGTATAACTGAATAAATGTCAGTCAAAGTACTGCAGCGCTGAATACTGAAAAATGGCCTGGCCAGGAAGGGGCTGTAAACACCTGGTCAGCAAGTGGTTAAAAACTACCCCTCACTCACTTATACTTACCTTCTCTATATTGCCCCTCTATCTAGTTGCTCTATTGGAGCTGCTGCAAAATACCCTGGGCTTCTGGGTAAGGGGGAGCTTGTGACCTTTTTCCCATGATGCAGTGCTCTGACATGAGTGGACAATCACTAGGCTTGAGTGTTGTCATGTGAAGGAGGGGTTGACATCATTTAGGCCCGGTTCACACCTGGGCGTTTTGTAGCGCGTTCAAACGCTCTGCAAAACGCTCAAACACCGAAATCCCATTATTTCCTATGGGTATGGTTCACACCTGGGCATATTCCAGGCCGTATGAACGCACTACAAAACGTCCTACGCCAAAAGAAGTACAGGAGCTTCTTTGGGGCATTTTTGTCGCGCGTTTCCATTGGGATACAGCCAAGTAGCCCTAGAAAATATGCGTTTTTTTTACCGCGAATCGCGGTAAAAACGTGCGCCACGAAAAGCGCAACATACACGCATATACGATACGCCTAGGTGTGAACCCAGCCTTAGCCTGTGTAATCTCCAGCGGAGGGGAGCACCAGGAAGGGGATTAGAAGTAGGCTGGGGGTAAGTATGCTGTGCACAATATGACGAGAGCTCTGGTGGCCCCAATTAAGGTATCTTTAAACTTTTACCCAACAAAGGTATAATAGCAATCATGACACCTTCATTAAAGCCCATCTTCATGCAAAAAAATTTAAATTCTTGCTGCCACCTCCATGCAAAAATGTAAATTCTTGTTGCGTATCTCTTCTGCAATTCTAAATATACAATGGACATTTATTGACCATTCATGTTTGAAAAGGTAGCGTGTGCTGTGTAAAGCGCTGTGTAAATTGTTGGGGGTATAAATCCTTTATAATAATAATCATAATAATAAATCAGGGGAAGGGAACCTCAGCATTCCAGCTGTAGTGAAACTACAAATCCCATGAATCATTGCAAGGCTCTGACAGACATAGGCATGATTTGTAGTTTCACCACAGCTGCATGCCTACCCCTGGCATATACTGTAAGTGTACAATATGTAATTCATTTCTGCAGCATGACTGGAAGTGAACAATTAGCTGTAGCATAATTGTTTTATCCTGTTTCAATTTCTTGCATATGCTGTATGAATACTGAAACTGTAATAAAAATGCTATTCTCTTGTGTTGTTACTCAGAAGGAGGAATTGTGAGATCTTGCGTCTTTAAGGAAGTATACAAACAGACCTTTGCTCTGAAATAAGTTGCATGTTCCTTGTGACATGACCTGTTCCTGATAAGGCTCCTTAACTGACTGGGAAACAAAAACTCAGTTATATTAAACGTTCATGTAAAATACAGTTCAAGCTTAGCTGACTACATAGGCTGGATTTAGGAACACATATTAATGCCATTCTTTTACAGTTTGGTGTAAAATGAATAAGTGCGTTCTGTGGCAAAAAGTTTAACGGATATGATTTTATTGCCTCGAGTCGCCACTTGAAAGTAATATAAAGGAAGGGGCGGTCTGCTTCCTGTGGAATTTTACACCTTAGGCACTAGCCTATGTGACCTTTGGACCATTGCAGACTTGGTTTTTTTGTGTTTACTCTAAGTAATATGGCTTGTATGTTTTCAGCTGTATTATATAGGCAGTCCTCTTCACTGCAGTAGAGGTTAAACAGCCAAGCAAATGTGCCTTGTAAAGTGTTAAAGGAGAATTATGAGGCGAGTGATTTTCACTCAGCCTCATAATCTGAGCCGACCTGTGACAATGAAACTGTCACAGGTCGGCTCAGTAGATCGGGAAGTGAGCGAACACATAGCGTCGCTCTCTCACTTCTCGATCTATCCCTGCAGAGAGCCGTGACTGTCACTCACGTCTCCCTGCAGGGATTCCCCCCCCCCCTCTGTCCGATCCTCCATCGCTGACTGGCGGAATGGTCGGGGGAGGGGGCGGGCACAGCTGGCTCTGCCTCTAGATATGCAGAGTCAGCTGTCACTCACGCAGCTGGGTGGATCCAGACAGTATTGTTGAGATCCGTTCCGGCTGCGGCGTCTCCGTATACCACAAGCTGTAGCTCGAGGTATACTGAACTTTGGGTCATGGGAGAACGCTAGTTTGTGTTCTCCCGTGACCCTTAGAAGAACTATAGGGAAAAGCCCGGACCCCATACTTCACCTTTAAAGTGTTAAAGTGTATTTCTACTTTTGCAAACCAATTTCAGAAACCCCCACTATATATTTGTTATGTGGTCCAATTTAGAGCTGCAGCTAACGATTATTTTCAAAATCGATATTCACACAACAAGCCGAAAAATTAATACAAATATTCCTTACCTTTCTTAGTGTTTCTTTAAAGTAGAACTAAAGCTAAAACGTTCTTTTTAAGTTTTGAATAGCGTAAGGGAGGGTTATAACCAGATAAGTTTTCTTAGCCTTCTGTGTCCCATGGGGAGATTTCCCTTCACTTCCTACAGATACTGGGAAGGGGACAGGGTAGTACAATGCACAGCGCATGCGCCGTACAGTGTACTTAAGAAATAAATAAATGCTTGAAGTGAGAAGCAGCTGTATTTTGGCAGAAGAGACTTTGCATGCTTTCACATTACATATGTGGAGGCTGGGTACAATTTATAAGTAAGTACAAAACTTTGGCAGCGGTTGCTTTTTTTAAAAAAAGTTATGCTATGTGAATGGGACCATGTAACAAATATAAAGAAGGTGTTTTCCCAATTTGGCTGCAAAAGTGGAAATACGCTTTAAGAAATAGGTTTTAAACATAGATAATATCCACCTTCTGCCACATCTGACATGTCTCAATTTACCAAACAAGTTACTTCTTTCTCGTATTAGCTTTATATATTAACTAATGACAACGGATAATAAACGTACTATTGAGCCTTGTATTATATCCTTTAGGCTTTTGGAAGACATGTGCAGTACATAATAAAAGAAAGATCTGGGAAAAGTGCCAAATGCAGAAAGACCATTCCTATTTTGTTTGGATTTCAAGTATTTGCTGGCTTTTGAACACCTCAGCTCTTAAGCCTCAAAGTGTATCTAAAGCTAAAGCATTTTATTTTAGTTTTGGATAGAATGTTGAGGGATAAGAATGTTGGTCAGGTCTTTAATGCTGTCTGTGAGCCCACTAAGGAGATTCACTGTGTTTATTTGTCCTGAAGGCAATTGTCGCCAAGACTGAAAGTGAGGGAAAATCCAGAATTTTCAGTGTCATAATAACAGAATTAGAGGGAAATATTCCAATGAGGACAATGTTTCTGGTAACAAATGTCTAAAAAGATAATCCTTTACTATGGAGAGATATCCCTTTAGTGCTCCCACTGAAGCAGATGAGTTTGGACCACAAAAACTATTGGGGTTTTGGAGCCTCAATCTGGGCACCCTGTCTAGGACCCACCAATATTTGTGGCAGAGTCTCAATAGACTAAGATGCATTTCTCCAGAGCCACAGAGACATTGCTTGAGCATCACATTGGTTGGGCAAGTAAAACTAATATTACAGTGCATAGGTCAGCATCTGATTATGGTGAAACAGCAGTGAAACGAGGACCTACCCTGTAACAGTGAATTGCTTGCTGTATACTCATTACTAACAAATAGACATCTTGGGCACTTGTACAAGTCTGAGAAGCACAAACACTGATAGTTACTTATAGCTGACCATAACGGTGTCCAATATGATTGCCTATAATAGCGCTTGACTGTTCAGTATCATTATGCCTGCAAGGAACTGTATGTGATGAATTTGGTTTTTAAAGTTGTAAAGTCCCAGCATATACTATCCTGTTATAACATCAGCAATGTAATAGGAATACATAATATAATTGTTTTTGAAATGGAATTTAAAACTCAAATCCTCTCGACAGAAGTTGATCATTAGATCGACTTTTGCCGAAGGAACATGTTGGAAATTCCCTGTCCGAATGGTGTTTACAGCCAAATCAACAAAGCTTACAGAGTAAGATTCGTCCACCCATGCTGTTCAGCTAGGGTGGAGGAATCTGTTATATTTTTCAGTTCCTACCTGGGTATCCATTAGATTTATTTTCCCTCAGTTCTGTCCTGGTAACAACAATTTCACCAGGGTATAAGGGAAAAATCTCCAACAGTAATATAGACAGGAAAAATAAGCTTGTTTTAGTAGGGAAGACTAGAACCTTCCTCATCTTTTTATTGCTGCCTGTGCCCTTAGTGCAGATTTTCCCTCACTTCTTGCCAGGTGAAACCATAGTCACAGTGACAGTAGGTGGAGGGGAATCTGTAGTAGAACTACAAATAGATTAAAAACAAACAGGGCTTATAATCATTTCCCACTCCAAAAATACACTTTACATTTGGTGTAGAATGCACAATGTTAACTCTATCTAAGCCATGTCACTGTTAGTGTTAGATCTGTAGGGTTGCCTTTGCTTCCAGGGACCTAAAGGCTTGATGGGCAAAATAAATCCTAAGCTCTATTACTGTATCTAGACTTAGGAGCTTGGACTTCAGTAAAGTCTATTTTTTTGCCTTAGTGTAATGCCATTATGAATAGCCATTAGGCTTTTAGAGCATGGTTTATGAGGGTCAAGTATTTCTATAGGTATACACTCCTCATACATATGCATATGTAAATATCACTGGCACATCATCTCAGATTTATTTTTTGCCATATGTAGTTTACTACTTAGCATATTGCTCACCCCAAAAAGTATACAAAGTTTATTTAAGCATGATCATTTATCAGTACTAATAGTCACATTTTCTTTACTTTCTGCAGACACTCAAGTTCTGGGAGAAGGTCAGGGACTGCAAACCCCAACCCCAGAATTTAAAGAAACGGTAGTGACCCGTCAAGCTCCAAGGATTAGATTTAACCCTACAGTGCCGAATATTGTTCTCTCAGAACACAAAGATGTTAAGATCAATTGTACCATTGTCGTTCCTAATCTGGACAATGGGGAGCAAATAACGTGGTGGAAAGATGGGAATTCAATTCACCAATCTGATCGAATCTCTGTGCAGTCTTTTGAAATCCAAGACACAGCGGTGACCTCTATGGTATCTTCATACAGGTGAATGTAATGTACTGTATTTATTAGCTGAAAGAAAAATATGTGATGAATGAAGTGTCTTGTTATTTTAGAGTAGAGATATACCTTTTAAAATTTAGTATGAGCAGAGAGGGCAGAAAAGCCCATGTCTGGCAGATACAGATACATATTACGGCAAGCCATGACTTCAGGTAAAGTTTATTAATGACCACTTAAGGCCTTAAGGTGACACTGTCACTTTGCCTATTGTCTTTTAACACTCACCGATGCTCAACTTCATGGAAGTCCCCTAAAGCTCCTTCCTCTTTCCCAGCCGGTGCCAAAATACCCAGTGTCAGCTGGTGTCAGAAACTAGCTGAGGCCTTGAGTTTTGCTGCTAGACCCAAGCAATGTCACATGAACCACCATACCCAGAAGCATCGGGTATTTTGCGCGGGCTGAGATAGCGACAGGAGCAGTGGGGGGAATCACTGCATAGGTGAGTAATAGTGAATCAGGGGAGCTGTAGTTGGAAGTTGAAGTTTCATGTATAATCCACAAACATTTGTAAATTTCGGTATTGCTACCATGTGATCTGGAGCTCTGGACATTTTAAAATTTGTCCAGAGATCTGGACATTTTATATTTTAGAATGTTTGTAGTAGTATATGTTTGAGAACTGCACTGAATTGATTTAAAATACTGTAACTACATAATGCTCCTTAATTAGCTGTTAATACATTTTATGCATTGTTTCTTGAAGCATTACAGGTGTGCTGCGGTCTGATAACGGCACATACAACTGCAAATTAAGAATTGAGGATGAAGAAATAATATCAGATCCTATCTACATTCAAGTGGAAGGTAAGGTCATACAACTCTGAGTAAAAATAAAAATGTTATGGCAGTCTTGTAATAAACCAGTAAAAACATAATAAGGACCAGACAGTATGACCGTGTTCAGGCAATACCTGCAACAGCAGAGGGTCTGAGAAAATGTTATTAACAGTAGACCTAAAAGTGATACTTCAATTAAATTTAGAGACAACATGAATGATCTTTTGACTAATATAATGGTGACATCTCCCTGCCTAATTCTGTAATCTGTTTCCACCCACCTTGTAATCTCACTACTTGTGCCCATGTTCTCACTTCCAGTGTTGCATTCTCCATGATATAACTCTAGCCTCCATCACCTTCTGTGATGTGGCTACTAGACATTTAGTGGTAGCCAGGTCTGTAGTCAGCCTGGCTGGATTATAGTGGCATTTCTCTGGTTAATTCCAGGTGTCAGGCATTGACTGTACCTTTCCCGGGCAGAGTGTGACTGTTATATTGTGGGACAGCCAATGAGAGGCACTGTAGTGTATGTACACTACAGACGCCAATCACTGGGTTTCTGTCAACCAGTGGTGCATGCTGGGATAGGGTACATATACTGGAGGGATTTGCCATGGATTAGGGCTGGATGCTGTCCAGCCACCCCCAGGCTAGGCCTGAGACCTGGGGGTGGGTATAGGCTGGTGTGAGGGAAATGTTTCCCTGTGGCCTTCAACATGCCAGAGGAGGAGAACCAGATGTCTCTTGAAGTTATCTGGAACTAAATGGACTTTAGGGGCATGGCTGGTATCTCTCCTGCTGAGGATTTGTGCTCATCCATACTCATCTGCTACTTCAGTTACCATCCACTGTATCACAAGTGGATCTACACTGAGATGCTAACCAAGTATGGTGAGTCTGGAGTCTAGGTCTGTTACACCCTGGATGTCTAGGATCCCTATACCCTCTCTCCCCAGTGAAGATGTTTAATAAAAGTTATTAAGCATTGCATTACTGGAGTGGACATCAGCTTTGTGGGCACTAGAAGAAGGGCGGTTAATGCTAGTGGAGTGGGTGAAGATCATACCCCCTAGACCAGGGGTGGCAAACTCAAATTCATCGGGGGCCGCATCAGCAGTATGGTTACCCTCAAAGGGCCGGTTGTATAGGACTATGCATCTACTCACATGTGCCCATCTCTGCACCTCTGGATGATGACTATACATCCTTATCACACATTTATATTCCACGCCTGGTGCTGCTGCACATTCCTACACAGCATACACCTTCCACCAACCATCACTGCAACTTCCAGCACCATGCACTCCGCTTCCCCCGCAACTGCCCCACACATACACGCAGCCACTTACCCAGCCGAAGACTAGTAATGATGAACTGAACCGGACATATTCCAACGGCTCCTTCGGGGGTGAGCGCTACATAAGAAGAAGAAAAAAAACAGTGGGATTGCTGCAACTGAAGATGAAAGTAAAGAGCTTTTAGAGACCTAGTGCAATCTTTTAGACACCAAGTGCAATTGTAATAGTGCAATCAAACGAGAGGTCTATGGTCGTACGCAAGCTACATGTAAACTGAGACTTCTTTTTTTAACAAATGCTAGAAAGAGATTGTAATTAGAATTCTATAACTGGCTTATGCAGTTGAGTACTGGGAAACATTTGTATTTTGTTAATATTAGATTGATTGCTTCTCTTGCATTTACCAAAAATATCAGATATAGCTGGACTGACACTTTAGCATTATAAAATCATGTTATTGCTTTTTATTTAGGACTTCCGCATTTCCTTCGACAGCCAGAGAAGTTAAATGTCTCTAGGAACACTCCGTTCAATCTGACCTGTGAGGCTGTTGGGCCCCCTGAACCTGTGGAGATTTATTGGTTCCATAACAGCAGAAAAATCAATGACATTCCTGAAGTGTCACCAGCAGTCCTCAATGTGTTGGGTAAGTCAGTTTTGCATTGGAACTTTTACATTATAATAAAACTGTAACAGCAGCCAGTTTGAATAGAGAGTATTAAAAAAACCCTTGTAAACTCAACATGAACCTCTCAGTTTCCAAGACTGTACACATAGTAGTATCCTTATAATTTGCTTCATTGGCAGTTTCAGAAGCATTCTTCCTTTCCACAAAACATACTGTGTAAGCAGACTAAACAATGCCGTTATGCAAATTTATGCTTTTCTTCAAAAGTCAATGGAAGAAACTCTCATTTCCATCTCTTACCACTTCTTCTGGCCTCTGACATATGCAGAAAGCGGTGACACATGACTGCCACGAGTGTATTTGATGTGCTGGGTGTGATTGACAGGCTTGCTCTACCTTATCGGTGTTGCATGAAACACGGGGACACTGGAGGACATAACTGAGTTTAATGGTACAGACTGGAGCAAAGCAGAGTTTCTGTTCACTGAATATTAATGTTTTAAGTTGTTTGAATAGTTTGTATATGGATGTATTTCTAACAGGCATCATTTGGACACTTCTGAGTAGTGTTAGAGCTTGCAGCTAAACCGCTCCCCTATCATTCCTATTGGCTCATCACTATGAGGGATAGTCTCACTGGCCAATCTGAAAGTGCAGGCAGTAAGAAGGGCCCTGCATACTACTAGGTGCCTGCACTTAAAGAAGAACTCCAGGGGCAACCCCTGCACTGCAAGGGTTGGGTGCTCGTTTGTGTCTAGGTTAAAAAAAAAGGCTCACCCAAAGCTCTGAGCTGGCTTCTTCTTAGACTGGTCCTTCCAATGTCTAATTTTGTTATTTTAGCACCTAGACACAAACAAGCACTTAACCCTTGCACTGCAAGCGTTAATAAAAAAAATCCTGGAGTTCTCTTTAATACTTGCAGCAGTTTGTCCCCCACTTTTCTCCTTCACAAAGTTTTTTTAAGAATTGCAATTGCTAAATCCATTCCACTATGTTTTTATTCCCCATGATACATCTTGCTGGAGAGAAAAAAAGAGAGGAAGCCCTGCGCAACCTCATAGTCAAACTTTGAACTTTAACTTTTACCCTGCTTCCATGTGCCAGCTCTGATGAACAGTTGACGTAGTCTCCCATGCCCAGATGTACTGGGTTTTTTTTCACCTCTGGTGGCTGAATGTAGCACCATGAGAGTGAAGACAAGTTGAGAATTTGCTGCTTTTGGGGCCACCATTAAAGTGAACCTGCACAAGTTTGCATTAAGATTATATGTGCATCCCCCTGGCTGGACACACAGTATACCATAGAAATGATCTCTATTACGTTTACATTACTAAAGCTGTAAAGATGTGTTCATGTGGATGCAGGGAGAAACACCATAGACAATCAAATCCCTGAATTTGTCTTTTTTATGGCTTTATTATCTCATCAGTGGATCACACGTCATTTATAATTGCTCTGGCTTACAGTTGTATAATATTGTAGCTGCCAATGTGGCTAGAGTATTCGTTTTGGAATTACAGTATATAGACTATTTCTTGAGGTCCTCATGATGCACAGTTGTAAGGCTGTTATCCTGTACCTAGTGGTCATTTACTGTCCGTGTCTGTTTTATGTAGCCTAAAAGGAGATACTTCAAGGGCACTTGCAGCATACAACTCTCTGTATTATATGTCTTTACGACATTTCATTTCACATGTAAAATATAAACTTTCTCAAAGGCAAATTAATATTATGGTGTTGATTTACTAAATGCAAAAAGCCTGTTCACTTTGCAAGGGAATCTTCCCTTAGCTTAGTGAATGTGGTGAAAATTATTTTTCGTAAAAAATACCCAATCATGAGCAAACAGTATTTTTGCGTGCACATGATTGAGTGATGGAAGTCAGCAGAGCTTCATCTCATTCAATAAAGCACACACACTGGTAGATTAATGTATGAACACCCATAAGAAGAATTTAATCAGAACATTCAATAATGCCATCAGAAACTCGACAATCCTCCTTTACTCTATCCAAATCTAAAAAAAAGCTAGGAGAAAATTCCATTGCAAATTTCCCTTGCAAAGTAAACAACCTTTTTCCTTTCGTAAATCAATCCCTATGTCTGTTTTTTTGTTTTAAAACAAAGTAATAAAAGTCACGTAAAAAAAAAAGAAAAACAGATTATTTGCACAAGAAATGCCCCCCACACCCAAAAAAGTCATATTTTTCTTAACTATTTATCAATAATGAAGAAACATTTGTATTTAAGAATGAAATGAAAGATGCAGCTGAAGGGTTTGGCTTTTTTTTTATGTGACAAGCTACTTCTTTTAATACTTATGCATTCATAAAACATTTTTAATTCCTCACAGATGTAATACATTTAGTGCCAGAACAGAGGAGCAGAAGCCGAACCAGATTCCTATGTTTCCCATTAATGAAATTACTGTGGCCTGCCTCATTATTTTGAATATTTACTATATACCTCATGGCAGAACCTTATAAACCTGCATAGCTCACTGCTGTGCAGTTAATGAGTGATTTTGCTTAGTGAGTGATGGCTTTAATTAAAACCACTTCTTCGTAAGACAATCTATTTTTCAAAAAAAAGTTAACTAAGGGAGTTCTTAGAGTATGTTGTGATGATTGGGTGAAAGGTGAAGCAGAGCTGCAAGTTGTGAAGTGCAACTTCGACAGGTATAAAATAAATAGAATTGTGCTTCTACAGTTATTAATTAAAGTGACATTAAACCCTCAGATTTTTTAACATAAACCAATACTGTAATGTGTGCCTTACTGTAATCCATGGTAGTTTCCCTTCTCTTTGCTGCTCTTCATTTTAAATCCTCATGTCTTCTCATGCTTGGGGAGAACTTCCCTTTGCAGCTGAGTGCCTCTTCCTGTAGTGCTGGCTCAGGTTGCAAACTTACACACAGACACCATGTAGCCATTCCAGAGACAAGGCAGTCTGCTGCAAAACAGAAGTTCTGCCCAGCATGAGAACAGATACAGATTTAAAAGGAAGAGCAGCAAAGAGAAGGGAAACTACCTTGGATTACAGTAAGGCGCACATTACAGTATTGTTTTATGTTAAAAAATCTGAGGGTTTAATATCACTTTAACTTTAAACATTGTTAGAGGACTCAACCCGGTGTATGCAGAAAAGCAGATTATAATATGCAAAGCTTCAAATGGTGTGTATAATATATGCATAAATCCACATTATATCACTATTGCAAGTATATCACTGTAAAAACGAATTCAAATTTCTCTAAACCACCACAATAATAATGAAATATTTCTTCATTTATAGTAGTGCATTGTTGAAAAAAAGAAGCACCCTGCAAAACAAGATTACTAGTACCTACCTTCAGGGCCGAAGCTAAGGGGCGGGGGGAGCATGTCCCCTTGGTGCTACTTCTACTTTTGGAGGGGCACCGTCTAGTGGGTGAATGGAGAACTTCTCCTTTGGTGGGGTGGGGGGGGGGGGGTTCAAATATCTTCTCCAGGTATGTCCACCACAAATATATGACACTTTCCTGTGCAATGTGGTGGCTGCATTCGTTTTCTACGGTCAGATGGAAAAAGTGCAACAAATTCCTCCATCTACACTAAACTGTGTGAATGCAGAAATCTCCCACTGGTCCAAGATTCAGTATCTTGCTAGTTGGCCCCGCTGACTCAAAATACCTAAAAAATGTCTGCATCCAATCAGATTGTTCAGGTATTTTGACAGCCGGCGGGGCCTACAAGCAAGATACTGAAACCTGGCCCAGTGGGAGATTCCTCCATCCACACAGTTTATCATAGATGAGGGAATCTGTTGCACTTTTTCCATATGACTATAGAAAATCTGCAGATAATCTATATGTGTGGAGCCAGCGTTAGAAGGTTAAGCATTTAACACTGACAGGGTGCTTATAATGGTTAGCTTTATTCATTTATGTAAAACCTTTATCCCAGAAGGAAAAAAATAAAATTGCCACTGTAACTGCTTACAAGTGTTAGCTGGAGTTCAGCTTTAATTTGTTAATCAGTTCCATCTAAATCTGCTTGTCTATCTCACACTAACCTAACCACAGGGAGACAATGCTGTTGTCTAGGGATGTCCCGATGCCACTTTTTCAGGCCCAAGTACAAGTACTTCCCCTCATGTACTTGCCGATACCAATTACCGATACTTTTTCTTAAAGGGACAGGTGACTTTAAATGATCCATAGTACAACTACATGTTCTGTACTATGGATCATGATTTAACCTATTCATGTTAGCAGCGGAGAATTGTAACTCTATTGCGGGAGTGTAGTGGAGGTGTGTGCTGTATATATGTACTACATATACATTACACATGTCCAGTACACTATAGCAATAGATTTACAGCAAGCCCCGTCCCAGCTTCCCTCACTCACAGTTTCGCGCCGATCCCTGTCGCCTCACAATTCTGCCCTGCTAACATGAAGAGGGTAAATCATGATCCATAGTACATAATAGTACATAACATGTAGTTATACTGCGGATCATTTAACCCATTCATGTTAGCAGGGCAGAATTGTGAGGCGACAGGGATCGGCGCGAAACTGTGAGTGAGGGAAGCTGGGACGGGGCTTGCTGTAAATCTATTGCTATAGTGTACTGGACATGTGTAATGTATATGTAGTACATATAGAGTATATATAGAGTACACACTGCTCATACAGTGCAGACAATACATTTACAATTCTACTCTGCTAACATGAATGGATTAAATGATCTGTATGTAGCCCTGTACTACGGATCATTTAACCCATTCATGTTAGCAGGGCAGAATTGTGAGGCGACAGGGATCGGCGCGAAACTGTGAGTGAGGGAAGCTGGGACGGGGCTTGCTGTAAATCTATTGCTATAGTGTACTGGACATGTGTAATGTATATGTAGTACATATAGAGTATATACTGCTCATACAGTGCAGAGAATACATTTTCAAATAAACTTTGCAGCATAATAGTGTTCCCTCCCCTCCCCCTTGCACTCACTCACTGTGCCGGAGAGAGCAGCGACAAGTCAGCACTGGTCCAGTGGGAGGAGCTAAAGGTGGGGTATCCTAATTTGTACCATAGGGGTTTCCATTGATAATAATAGAGTTTTCAAGATATATTGTTTTATGCGGAAGATATCTATTCCAGTATTTTCACCTGTTACTTTTAATAGCAAGTACTAACTTTTAAACTGTTTATGCTCTGTGTTGGTGAGGGGCATTTTGACAAGTACAAGTACTTGTCAAAATGCCTTGTATCGGGCCCGATTCCGATGCTAGCATCGGTATCGGGACATCCCTACTGTTGTCCAAAGGTGACTCCATTGCTCCTCCATAGAGTGGAGCCACCCCGGGACAGGAAGGGTGTTACTGACAGGATCACCAGGTGAAAATTTAAAAAAACTAATGCAACCAAAATATCTAAGGACTGGTAGGCTGCAATAAATAACAATTTTTGGTTCAGGGTTTAGATACGCTTTGGTCATCAAAAGAGTGGCAGATGTTTTATTTTCAGGACTAAAATAGGAATAAATGAATAGGAAAAAAATAAAAGGAAGAACAGGAGGGAATGGCAGCTTCAATCAGGAGTTTCTTGGGCAGATATTATGATTGAGGAAATGGTACAGAATAAGATAATTGAAGAGGCTGAAATGTGTTATCCTTATCTGCTTTTTTATTGCTCTAATCAGAAATGTGTTTATATACTCCCCTATCACTTGGTGCAGCATTACAGTAGTCATGGATGTGGGCACCATACTGACATCATGGTTGGCAAGTGCTAGAGTGCAGTTGTAAGGTGGAAATGCACTATAAATAAATGAATGAATGAGGGCTATTGAACAGCTAATTGTATACATATGTTAATTACCCTGGAAATTAAAAAGTGAGTTAAGTAGGGTTCATCTTGTCGGAATGTTTTATACCATCAGACACTTGACAAATGTCATTCAAAATTTTCATTTTGATTTACATTTGATTTTGTAATGAATTAAGCTTCCCAAACAAAAACCACATTCACTAATAAAATGTTCCCACATGCTCCTTCGACTTTTTTGATCAGTGTGGTCATTGATCATTGATTTGACACCATCAACTATTAGAAAGCTGAACGAATGTTCCAAAGTTGATTTTGTTCATACAATATTCTAACTGTGTATAGCCTATTTTAGCCCTATGCTGGCCAAGCACCTATAGATTTTCCGCAGATTTTCTATGGTCAGATGGAAAAAGTGCGACGGATTCCTCCATCCATGCTAAACTGTGTGGATGAAGGAATCTCCCACTGGGCCAAGCTTCATTATCTTGCTAGTCGGAGATTCCTCCATCCACACAGTTTAGCGTAGACGGAGGAATCTGTTGCATCATCTGACCATAGAAAATCTGCAGATAATCGATAGCTTTGGGGTGGCTTCTGTCAATTATAGTAAACAGGACAATTTGATTGATGGACTATAGTTGGTTATACACTGCTTGAATTGTGTTCAACTCATGCTGAATTAGCTAAAATTCGAGTTGTGTGTGGCCCTGCCAGCACCACTCGACTCAACAAAAGTCTATTTTCTCATTGACTTTTTGTCCAAGAAGACAAGTGGAAAATTGTCAGCTGAACAGCAGCAGGCCAGCTTTAGACATCTGCAGTTAGAGGTTGTATCTTTTTTATTACAGCATAACCAAATGTGCATGCCATTGTTTCCACTGTGTCGCTCTACATCTTCCAGTATAGCTTATAAGTGGTCACCAAGATATCATCTGTTGATTTTCTTGGCTGTAAATTCCTGTCTGGTAATTCCTGATATTAAAATGAAAGTACACTAATCAGGATTTAGCATCTGAATAGAAGTACAGTTTAATGTCATTAAGTTGGATGCTGCAAGTCTGTTTAACAGTTATGTCACAAACCGTCGCTAGAAATTATCTAAACAATGGAAAGTCAGTACAGAAGGAACAAAATGTTTGTCAGAATTGTGATTGATACCTTATCAGTATATTTATTTAAAAAAAGGGTAAAATCCCAAACTGGATACAATATTGGGGAAACTTCCCAGAGCCATAACAGGAAGTAGAAGGATTTCTCTACAAAGTGGGGAAAATCCTCTCTTAGACAGTTGTCAGCTGAACAGGTCCCTATTTTAAGGTTTCCGCACACCTCCTGTTCCAGTGACAACCATAAAATATTGGATCACTTTCTATCCTAAAGACAATGGTAATTAGTACAAACATCTTCTCAGAGAGAACATTGACAGCCTCTAAAAATCTCTTACCTTTCTACACTAAAAAACATTCTACCCTTCTAAAGTACATTCTAAAACTCGAAAGAAAATTTGGGCTTTAGATACATTGTTAAAGAAAGACCTTTTCCTAAAAAAGAAACATGGAGGCTGCCATTGCTGACATCATTCTGCAAATGCTGATTGTTTTGCTGTCATACTGACCTTTTTGCTGCTGGACTATGGATGAGCTCAGGTTCAGACCAAGCTCACCTACAGCTTGTCCGAAGCTACATGGGGCATTCCCCACCACGCATCTACAAATAAACAAAGGGGCGGGATGCCTGTGCTGATGACACTGACCTTGTATGGCTACATGGCCATAATAGTTCAATGTAATCGACCAACTATAGCCATGTGGCCGTATGAGGTCAATGTAATTGAACAACTATAGCCATGTGACTGTACGAGATCAATGTAATTGATCAACTATAGCCATGTGACTGTATGAGATCAATGTAATTGACTCACTATAGCCATGTGGCTGTACGAGAGCAATGTAATTGACCAACTATAGCCATGTGGCTGTACAAGGTCAATGTAATTTACCAAATATAGCCATGTGGCTGTACGAGATCAATGTAATTGACCAACTATAGCCATGTGGACATAGGAGGTCAATGTAATTGACCAACTATAGCCATGTGGCCGTACGAGGTCAATGTAATTGACCATCTATAGCCATGTGGCCGTAAAAGGTCAATGTAATTGACCAACTATAGCCATGTGGCTGTATGAGGTCAATGTAATTGACCAACTATAGCCATGTGGCCGTATGAGTTAAATGAAATTGAAAATCTATAGCCATGTGGCTGTATAAGGTCAATTAAGTCACTTTGCTAACTTGCAGCTGCTGGCAGGGAATTCCCCCGGCCGCAGCTGATTGGCAGCAGCAGAATGGGCTTCCTTCATTGTTTGGAGGAGCTCATGTTCAAAATGGGTTTGATCTGTTCAGGACTTTGAATCATTGACCCAACACAAGTACGCAGACAAGGAATGCATAGGACTGCAAAACTGTTAATAGTCAGTGACATCGAAATTATTGAAACTAGGGGGGTCAACATAAAATCCAGGCAACCAGCATTTTCAGAAGCAGGTCAGAAATAACTTATCAAATTAAACATATTTCTCTTAAAAATGTTTAATTTGAAACAAGAGAAACGTGAGCCTTCAACAATTGCATAGAGACATCTCCCCCTCATGTGATTTTGTTTTTCACGTTACACTCTAATCCGTTTGTATTAAATGATTTTCGAGAACTCAGACTTTAAGCTATTAGAAATCCGCTCTGCGTTTAACAGACAACAGTAGAGGGCATTGAGCAGAGACTGTGATATTTTTGGCATTTCACTCTATTATCAAAGAATACCTCAATTAACACCAAATAAACATTTTCATGTGGTCTATGAGTTTGCAAAAAAGAACAATAAATGAATGATTTAAATTGATCAATTCTTGTATTGGGTTGTGTTACTTAAGGTGCAACTGAAGCCAAAATGGGGAGTGAATTGGGATTCGAACATCTGCCATGTTTTTATTGCTTCTTATGTACTTCTATTATGGATAGTGAAGCTGGGGAAACAAGTCTCTAATTTGACCAAGCAATGGCCAAGCTCCTTGTTTGATACCATGCCACTACTTCTAGTTGTGCTGATCCCGCTGTAATGAAGTCCTGAAACGCCCCCTCTTGTGGCCCCAGGGCCCCCAAATTGACCCCCCCAGACGGAGTGGTTGCGGTGGGATTTCTATCCCTATCGGCACTCGATCTGGGGAATCCTGTTCGCATCCGGGAATTCCATTGGGTGGTAAGTGAGAGGTGTTTGAGTTGCGGGGGTGACGATGGTGATGGGTATCACTCTGTCCGGTGTAGCCGCCAGGAGCACAGTTCTTTCCGGTGTGTAGACTTCAAAATGGATTTTTGTACGTAGATGAAGTAATTTAAGACTAAATACATATACATTTTTTATTAGATAGATCCATGTTCCCCTGAGGAAGCAATATGCGAAACGCGTAGGGACTGGATACATGGAACTCCCTACTGAATACAATGCCTAACAAGATAAATTGGAACTAGGATGCAATTTGTTTTTTTTAATGTCTGCTTAAAATGTTATTCGATTTAGATTGTATTCAATGAAATGTATACATGGTTTTATGCTGTATATGTGTAAAATAAATATATTTTTTATATCAACTGAATCAAGTGTTGGTGTTATACCTCTCAACAAAAAACCCAATTTTTTTCTATATGTTGTTTCAAATAGATTTTTAGTAGTTATACTAACAGTATTTGTGACATTCAAAAAATGTAACCTAAATCGACCTTTTTCTTTTTGACTTTTCAGAAGACCAAAGTAACTTAACCAAAATAGTATTTCCATTGTAATGGAAAAGCTCTGTTCCATTTCTTTTGCGTAGCTTACATTGGCTAATTTTGCTCATCTAATATAAAATGCTAGCCGGTTATAATCAGGTCGTCAGTTCTTTTTATTTGGTGTTTTTGTATTTTGTGCCAGGTTTGAGTGAGCCAGCAACATACAGTTGTGAAGCACATAATAAGAAAGGGCTGACTGCTTCCAATAATGTGAATATCAACATCAAAGGTGAGTCGTTTATAGCAATTCTTATAATGTTGATGTGAAATTATGTAGATGTAGTTAAAGGAGTTGTAAAGTCCCAGCATATACTATCCTGTTATAACATCAGCATAGTAATAGGAATATATAATATAGGTTTTGATTAATGCAATCAAAGCTTACTTGAAAAAAAAAATCCCTTTCATGTAGTGAGTGCTGCCTTCTGTCTTCCTATCACTTTCAGCACCTTCCTGGATTCCCAGTGTTCTCTGTGTCTATTTCCCTATAGAGGACACATAAAAACAAATTCCTTCCTGATCTCCTAAGGCATTCAGATATTTCCAACAATCTCTCTTGTTATTACTTATAAATGTTAATATCTAGTCATATCTGACTAATTGAACCGATCTGGGCACCACATTATTATCGTGTACTGAATTTTATATGCCATTCATAAAATGCAGCCTGTGGTGTAGAGCAGTGACGTGCGGTACCTCGTGCATTCCCCAGCCCAGTCCCCTGCTGGACGAAACCACACCCCCTGTTGAACGAAGCTCCGCCCCGCCTGACGAATCCCCAACCCGTCCCCAAGCTAGTGTAAAGGAGGAAGAGTGGAGACAGGAAAGAGCCTCCCTGTCCCTAACTTGCTCCTCACTGCTGAGCCGCTCCGTCCATGACAGGTTACACAGCAGGGAGGATTTCCCTGCTGTGTAACCTCAGATGCCGATCTGAATGGAGAAAAAGCTGTCAGCTTCAGACATGAAGCTGACAGCTTTTTCCTCCATAATTCAAGGTGAGGCTCTGCCTCACCTGCCTCCCCTGACCGCACCTCGAGCCTGTTCCACAGAGTAAGCTCTTTCTTTCAGAAAGCTGTTCAGAGGACCAGGACCTCTTCCTTTTTTCTATTGATGTAAATGTTAATCATGCTCAGCTCTGCTTTATTAATGTGCAGTACTTTCTGTTATTTAAAGCAGTAGTATGTACACAGTAAGGCCATACCGCTGCTTTATAAGTCTATAGTCTTTGGAGTTAATATATAAAGATAATTTGTACTGGTGCTGCCAACAGGAGATGGCCATGATACTTCATATCTTTAGTGAATGCCCCATGCTCAGAACTTTCAGGGATGGGGTACAGTCTTTAATCAAAGACTCATAGATGTTGACAAGATGTTGGGCAAGAATACTTCTGTAGTCTACTACACCTCATTCACCTGCCCAAACATAATTACAGACACTCCCTTTTTTTTTGCTTGATGAATGTGGCCATAGTTTGCATCCTGCTGCAATAGAAACAACCCTCTCCTCCTATATTAGCTATTTGGTGCCTGAAGGTCCAAGAACTATACAGCATGGAGGACCTCGCCCCAACGCACAGATATCAAGGAGAAAGGTTTAGGAGGACTTGGTTTTAATGGGTGGATGTTATCTACACCCAAGAGTACAATACCTCTCATTGGTGTAGGAGACCTTTTGTACTACTACAGTTTGGGCATCTCCCTACCCCACCTGGCTTTGAGGTGAGAGGGGCTCTGGAAACAATGAATGCATCCTCACTGCCTCCTTACCCTTCCCCCCATTCCTTATCCCCCCTATGCCCCTCCTCTCTGACTTGGGAGTTCCCTTTTCCTCTCTCTTGCTCTCATGCTTCCCCTTTATACCCGTCACAAGATTCTTAACTAATCTCTCTCATGATAGTTAGGGCTGCCCTTTCCCCCATGCATATCCTTTCTAAATATAAACAAAAAAGGAGCAAGAGGTAACATACGGACCACATACTAATCAGTGCAACTGTTATATAGTCCAGGTTACTATTCTGCAAAATGAATTATACCTGAGTTACTTGTATGTGTGCCCTGTATACTTCTTTACTCGGAATAAGCCGGAGTTTGTTACAAGTTCATGTAAAAGTAGTAAATTGTATTAGAGTACTGCCTCGCCGCCTTCTTAAATAAATAATTCTACATTTTTTTTAAGAATACATAACTATTTTCATAAGCTGTTTTTTTAATACTTGATTGAAATTCCATTATATTACTCATTAGTTAACAGGTTCTTATTGGTCTCTGGCACATCTGCATGAATCTGCATGTCACTTTATACAAGTTCCTGATAAAAGCCAACTCTTGTGCCAGTCTTGTGGTATGTGGACAGGCGGCTTATTGTTAAGCACTTAGCTGACTTATAAATTCGGGTCTTGTTTAGACTTCATGCCTTTTCCCGTAGCTTACCCTGCAGTCCTGGATGCTTGCCATTTATTAATAGGATGTTTCGCTGTAAAACGTGCAGTGGAAAGGTAAGGAGGCCTAGTGTTTATGTAATTCATGGAGCAGTGAGATAAATTAAATCACCTGACATTAATAGAATTTAGGCTCTGAATCACACTGGCACACACTTGCTTCTTATGAAAACAAGCTGACCCTTATATAAGTGCAGTTCATTTTTTGGGGTAATGAACCTGGAGGTTTTCATGCAGCAAAATAATTACTACATTTTTTTAGGCATGCATGCGAATACCTTTAGCTCAATCTAAATAATCATCATTGCATGTAAAATATATTAACTTTGTTTCTGGGTATAGTTTGTAATCATATATGGACACAAACAGGGTTATTCACAAAGAGTGAAGCGTTTGGAGAAGGCAGAAGAAGTGACCAATCTAGGACAAAGTAGTTGATTTGGAAACATTCTTCAATTCAGCTCACTTTCCGGTTCAGCTATGTTGTCCTAGATTGTTCACTTCTCCTGCCTTCTCCAAACTCTTCACCCTTTTGTGAATAACCCTGAAAGTTTTCTATTATTGCACATTACATATGCTTGTTCTGCTTTCTGCTTTGTACTGCTGCAGAGACGTGCCTTGCTGATCCTTAGTATGTCTTAAAGCTCAATTCACACAGAATATAAAATTCATGCCTCCAGGTGCCTTTGATGCTAATTTCTAAACAAACCTAATCCTAAACACATCTAATGCTTTTATTTGGCTGAATGCACCTAGACATTCAGTAGTGTCTAGGTGCATTCAGTGTAGCTGCATTTACACAAACAAGAATTCTCTGCATCTGGCTACAGCCAACATCGTCCTTAAAAACCAGTCACACTAACAGTGGGTGGAGGAACTAGTTCCCTATCAGGTCCCCTCTGCTGCTGCATGACAACAGTCAGTAGGTAGCTTCCATAGCCAACAGCAGGCTCACTATTGGCTATAGGTTCCGCCTGCTGCCCAGGCAGAGGGCAGAATTCCAATGAATGTATTTAAGCAATGGACACACCCCCAGTAATGTGCACCATTAGGAATTTATATGCCAAAAATGATTGGTTAAAACCAGAATTGTTTTTTTCACCATTACTTTTCCTTTATACTGGATTTTCAAAATGTCAAACACTGTAGGTAAATAGTACCTTTTTATAGATATCTTTACATTATACCAAAAAGGGGGACAACTGAGGGAAGAGGGACAGAGGGACTTGGTTCCAAATTAGGGACAGTTGGGATGTATGCTTTAGGTACTAGGTGAGAGCTCAGGAGCAACAATGTCTATTCAAAGCAAGATAATGGTAGTTTTTCAATCTTTAATTTTTTTGCCAAAATTAGAAATGGTAAAGGAGAGAATGTGAGATTTACCAAACTTTGACTGCAAGTAAACCTTCCTGGTGAAAATGTTTGAATATACAGTAAATGTATGGTAATGTCACATTGACTGCTTTATGACTGCTTTATAAATATGTTTTTTCATTTGCTTCCCATTGAGGGACATTGATCATTTATGTCACACAGCAAAGCAAAGACGATCATTAAGAAAGATTTAGAACAATATTGCAGCTTCATCCATACATTCCTTCCTCAGCCGCTCTTTCATCTTGATATAAATCCGTCTCAGCCCCAATGTGATTGGACATGGGCAAATTTGTTGCAGTTCGCTGCCCAGGATTGCAGGCACAGATGTTGCAATACACACACACACACACAAAAAACAAATAAGGCCCATTCACACCAGGGCTGTGTGTTAATCGCAGGGCCGGATTAAGAGCATCATGGGCCTGGTGCTGTCGGTCTGTCTGACGGGAAGCAGTAGAGATGGCTCTCGAATTAGGCAGCCGCTCGCTCCTCATGCCCCAGTGAGTGGCCGCTTAATGTGCCTGATTAGAGAGAGGCCGACACCTCTGCCTGATTGTGTTCAGACCATCAGGCATACTGAGGTATTCCGGGCCAGCAGGCCTAATTTCAGTGGTGGGCCTGGAGCTATCGCTCCAGAAGCCCCTATGTTAATCCGGCCCCAGATAATCACATGCTTTTGTGCGATTAATGCATGGTACCATGGAATACATCTACCATGTGTTAACAGTACGGGAGGTGTACTGTGTTGCCATTCATTTGAATGGCACTCCAGACGCTCCTCCCGGCCGCAATGCGATTGACTGGGATGCCACGCACAATACCGCAATAAAGTGCATTGTGCTGCTGTTGAAAATAGTAGTGCATGCATGGTATTGTCGTACCATGTGTTGTGGCGCTGTCAGGCGTATTACAAGTGGGAGGTGCTTTTGGGGTGCCATTCAAATTAATCGCAACGTACCTCCAGATTGTTAACATGCGGTAGGTGTGTTAAGCGGTACCGTGGGTTAATTGCTTTGGAACGTTGTGATTAAAGCACGTCCCTGCAGTGAATGGGCCCATAGACTGAAGAGCAGCCTGATTTGCATCTAACTTTGTCACGCATTTGCTCGGTAAATGCCCCCATTGACTGCAATGTGCCAAAATTGAAGCAGGAACAGAACTATACATTTTTTTTTATTTTTAAAACAGAAAATAAAATGTAATGCTAAAGTACTAAACAGAGAAATGTCACAGAAGACATATACTGCACTGGAGTTTCCTTCCTGCTTTTAGAAAAAAAGGATTGAATACAGATCAAAGGCTAAAGCTAAAGACATTTGTATGCATTTTTCTAAAAGGAGAAAATAGAATGTTAAATTGAATAGTCAAGAATACATTTATAGATTGTTTTGCCTAATGAGGAGACCCCATGTGGCCCTGAAATGTCTTTTTACTTTCTGATTATGTGACCACGTATCAATAAAAGACGGGCTTGAATCACTATTGGTGTGCCAGTGACTCTTCCTGATTTTCAATGAAGAGCTCCTGTCACATACTGGCCCCCTCCTCTCTCCTCACCCATTCACAAAAAGCCTTGTAGTGTTTTCACAGAATACAAGGCAGTCTGTAAATAGAAGAGGGGAGAGGAAGTGTTGGCTATGCAACTGGATATGAGTCACAAATAAAAACTCCAGGATGGGGAAAAAATAGATAGAAGGGAAATATCACTGTTGGAATCATTAGCTCATGAAGGCAAAGTTGGTTCCAAATATTGACCAAAGGGAGGGGGGCATTCCAATTTAACATTTGGGCACTTTGGACAGTGGGGAGCACTGGGTGGAAATTTGAGATTGGTCTGCACCTAGACCTAAAGTGTTTCTGAGTCCTGTAAAGTACAATTGCACAGTAAGTTACAGAGTCTCTGTGGGGGTGTGGTGGTTGTGTCTGATGATGTCAGGCAGGAATCAGGGGTAGGCAGACATCTACCTGTACACTGTACCCAATACCCCCCTGTCCTGATACAGTAGCTCTGTACGGTATCATTGTTAAGAAATGAGGGGGTAATGGACGGCATTGTAGTAAGTATGTATATATATTGTCCTCTTTCCTGTGATGCTGGCACTGGATATTGGGGGACAGCAAGTGACTTAACCCATCAGATTGCACCTGCAGCTGAATCATCATTTTTGATTGAATAAAACAATGACATGTTTAATAGTGAAATGTTGTGCAACCAAGATTAGATCAAGAGGTCACAGAAGGTTTAGGTTCCTCTTAATTTTCAAAAACTATTTTAAAAAATAGATCCTGGCCTTTATGTGATGGTATAGAATAAAAATAGACATTGGCCCTGATTCATGAAACTGCAAAAGTATTTTAAGTGTGCTAAAGGCATTCTAAATTGGCTTCTCAACCAATGATATTGCATGTAGTTGTAGTACATTTTAGGACAATTTAGCACTCTTTAAAAAACAACTGCGGTTAAAATTTTTATTAACCCTTGCAGTGGGGCTACCCTCACACTGCAAGGGTTAATAATATTTTTAACCAGAGTTCTGCTTTAAAGTCAAACTTCACTCCCACAATTGACTTTTCCTTCCTGCATCCTTTCCCCCTCCACAATATAAAAAAACGCTTTTTTTAATTTACATTTTTTACTACGGTTCGTTCCCCTGCCTTCATTCTACTTTAAGTGAGAAAGATGTGTGCGGCTCCTGCAGCCTCCTGGGATATCTCCATATTCCAGGAGCAGGGACACACAGTGCTGGAGGGCCACCTTCATCATTGGGAGCCAGCTGCAAAAACCAGGAAGAGGCAGCCAGCACAGTTACAGGAAGGGGTAAGTTCCTCTTTAAGTGATATTGTAGCTTTATGAATCAGGGCCATTCTTTCCAATAAATAATTTGTATGTTGCCATTTTACTATATCCACAAAACCTGCTGTCCTTTTCTAGAATTGTTTAAGTTATTCTTCGCTTTGCATAAGCTGGACACATTCAGTGTTTTCTCTTTATGTTCTTTTTTAGATATTCCGTCTCCTCTGTCTGAAGTCAAGGCTTTGAAACAATTAGCAAATGGCATCTCTCTTTCCTGGGTCCCTGGTTTCGATGGGTATTCTCCCCTCAGTTTCTGCAACATACAGGTATAAATATGGATTAAACATATTTACTTTTATTTTTATCCTTTTGTTAGTTAAAGTGGACTTTTCAGTAACATTACAAGTCTGCATAAGTAAATTCCTGATGGGGTCACCATATACATTAACAGTTTCATTTTTGAAAAAAGCTGCACATTTTATCATTAAAAGGGAACTATAGCCAAACCTTTTTTGGCATTAGTTCTCTTTTGGGTCCAAGGAGTACATTTAGTAAAGTACTCCTATGATCCAAAGTCTGCATATTGCAGGCATATAGCTCAATATATGCTGACAGTGCAGAGCCTTGCTGCAACCGGGAAAGATCCCACATATATTGTCGGAATCCACCTTCCTGCCTGATTGACAGCTGGCTCTGCCTATTCAGAGCCAGAGCTAGCTGTGCCTGTCACCTCCCCTGTCTGTTTCTCCAATGAGTGCTGGAGGAACAGAAAGAGGGGAGGGAGAAATCCCTGCAGGGAGTCGAGACTGACAGTCACCACTTTCTGCAGGGTGAAGCCATGAGCTGAGCGATGAGGAGTGGTTTGTGATCGCTCAGCTCTTGTTCTATAGAGCAGGCATGTGACAGCTGCAGTGTCACACTCTGGCACTAAATATCGGGGAGAGTGCATTTTACTTTCCCAATACTTCTTCTAAAAAGTCAGTCCACACAAATGATTTTTCCTTGATTGAAATGGTGCCAAAACCTTTTGGTTAAAACCTTGGATAGAGCATGGAAAAATAAGAACCTCTCCGTCAGTTTTTTGTGATGTCTGTGTGCCCACTAGATATATTTTTTCTATTAGTCCTGTTGGTCACTGTCACCTGCAATAAAAGATAGGAAAAATTCAAATTTTGGGTTGTCATTGGACACTCAATTCAGGGACAGATATCTTAGAGGGGATTTCCCCATGCTATGGAGAGATTTCCTCTTACTTCCTGTTTTGTCCCTGGAATGAGATGTGAGGGAAAATCAGACAGCAAAGACAAAAACTGAAAGAGGTTTTAACCTTCCCTACTCTTATCTAAACAAAGAGAAAGTTTTGTCTTTACATTTCCTTTAAGTAAAATATATAGTAAAAAGTGTGTTTGTGTGTTTACAGATCAAAAAAACTGACATGAACTCAGTTTATTACTTTATTAGTACTGATCACATCAGGTCATAAGATTCAGTGTGGCAATACTAATAAAGACTATATCTGCCAGCTTACCTGTACATGATTTTATCTGTATTTATAGACAAGTGAGTAATGTAGGGCAGTGGTGATCTGTGATAGCAAAGTTCACTCTACTTGATTATGATTCATATTTTACTTAACGTCCAAGTCCAGTCAAAATGCTTTTTAACTTTTTGAAAGAATGGGGAAAGGTTTGGAAAAGGTTTGAATATCTGTCTGGTTTTTACTGCTGCCATGTGTCTGCTGGAGAGGTTTCCCTTTACTTCCTGTTCTGCCTAATTCCAGTAACCTGGGCAGAAAGTGAATAGAAACCTCCCTAGAGAGGGCACAGGCAGCAATACAAACCTGATAGAGATTTTAACCCTTACCTACAGAGTTGGGCTTTAATTATACATAGGATATCTAATGACACAAATCATTAAAAAAATTACAAAATTATCAAGGCATCAAATGTGCTAATACATTTCACTTAGACATAATTAAAATCCAAAAAATCTTAACTTCCTTAGGTATAAAATGTCCCTCTGATTCATGTGTCACATAGGCAAGGCTCGGGGACTGTCCAAACCAGTGCACTTGCCTAACTGCATTGTACATTAGGCACCTCTCCCACATACCTATGTTGCAGTGCAATGCGCTACCGTGTGTTGTGCCAAAAATGCTACATACATGGTCCATTGTGGTGAGTGGATTGGGCTGGTGTGAAAGAAGCCCTTGAAGTAAAAAAGATGCAGTGAGCTGCACTGTCCATGACATGAGAGTTACAGACAGGTTAGGGTGATTTCAGTTGCCAGTTTGTTTTGTACACCTGGACTCCATATCTATACAGAGCACCCATAGCAATCAAGGAAAATGAAGGCTCATGAGAAAAAAAGAGAAGTAACTAAGTAAATGTAAGTAGCTGTGAAACCTAATTGGATAACAATTCATTTGCTCTGTGCGCTGTGTATCATAAACATTTGCCATGAAATACAGTTTTGACCTTTTTTCCTATCCTTTTTCACATCTAAGTGCTGCTGGCCTCATGCGGCCTCTTTCAGGCACTTCCTGGCTATATGCCCTCATGCTAGCATCTGCTGCACATTATTGCTGTGAACCAGCTTCCTGATAGTGACAACAGTGGACTATGCCTGTGTCTGCATGGTTTCTTGCCTCATTAAAATGGGTGCTTTTGACAGGGTGGCAATGCAGGAGCACAATTGGGCGATAGCTGTCACCCAATAACTGGACATGCTTGAACAAGGACCTATTTAGCATGAATGTTATGGTGGTGTTAGTACAATTAATTCTGCAGAATTAAAAGGATTTAAAACGTTTAAAATTACAGTAACATCTGCGACTAATGGAGGAACTACATCACTCTAGTAATGATAACTACAGCACTTTCTACAAAACATGGGCGAGCTGGTTGCACTTTAAAACTACAGATGATTATTTCAAAATGTTGTCCACGTGACATGTCTTGATCTATCTATATATTCTGTCTTATTTATTTTTCATACTCTCCCTATTAATTTTGCATAACCGGCTGGGGTCCCGTACTCCACCCTAACATGTTATGTCTTATGCAATTTGACTAATGGCTCATTTAAGGGGTTCCGAACTCGTATAGGTATATGTCTTACAGTGTTTCGCCATGTGAATGTCACACTGAGCCCTACTTACCCCAAAATTCCCTGACCGGGGGAATACCCAGCTCCCCTACCTCCCTGATGTGACCTATCCCCTCCCTCCCCTCTCCCTTTGGTATTATATGTAATGTAACTGTCTATATGTATGTGCACACTGTATGGTATTTTTGTCATTGTTATAATTTGAAAACCTTCAATAAACATTTAATATGAAGATACAATTACAGTAACATGTTCAATCTCACATTACATTTGAGTGATTAGGTTTAGATCTACCTTAAAGTGGACCTTATACTAAAATGCACAGTCCGTTTATGTGCCTGCCCCCAATCCCCTGCTGTCATAATGTATTATGTAAATTTAAAATAAACATTTTGGTAGAAAATCGTAAAAACTACTGACTTCATTCCCAGGCTTCCAATGGATTTGCCTAGGTGAGGTGACCTCAGTGGGTCTTCTTGCAGGATCCTAGGAAAGTTGGGGATCGCAAATCACTGGGCTTCACAGAGGCATCTTGGGAAAAGCCTTTGTGAAGCCCAGTGATGTCAGCAACAGGAAGCAGGAAATAGCCAGAACTCAGGCATAGTAATGTGCGTGAGCTTGGTGTTTGCCATCCAAACCCGTCAATGGCACACCCCTTATCCTGACCCAGTCAGTTGTGCCTGGAGCATTCTCCACCCCACAGCTACATGTAACAAAGGTTTGGGGAGTGCACGGGCGCAACTGATTATGCCAGAATGGGGGGTGTGCCACTGACAGTTTTGCATGGGTTACGAAAACTTGGCCAAACTTCAGTGAACTGTTTTCTCACTAAGTTCAAGCATTTCATTTTTCTCATTTCCAAGATGCAGTTGGCAACAGAGGGTGCGGGCAGCCACATATGGCGACCTTACACTTTAACGTGTAGCAATAATTTCATAAGCATTTTCAGAAAAGTTATTTATACAGTGAACAATGGCATAAGCCTTATAGATAAATGAAAGTAAATGTGGAGCGTAATTGTAAGCCACTTTCACCCATTGTATAACTGCTTTTGAAGATTGTCCTGACAAAGAAGAAAGTCTCTGTGTCACAATGTCTGGATTCCATTCCTGCAGGATTATGTTCAGGTCTGGTGCCACGCTCAGACACACACACACACACCAGCCCTGCTTAGTCCTCCCTCTGTACAAAGGGCTGTTCTTCTGCACCCAGTAGGAGAGAAAATGTTACAAAAAGAGAAGAATTTACTTATTTTTATTTAAAAAACTCTCTTCCTTGACCCCATCAGATAGCATCCAGATGACAAGTAAAATAAAATATTTATGTATTACAGTGCTTTCATGTACAGATAAAAGAACCAATCCCTTTATTTAATTCTTATTAGAATTGTTAATTGTGGTTTTACGGAAAAATGTAATGCTTTTAGTTCTCAATAACTTTTCCTTTTCATCTTTAAAACACCATTCAATTACACCACCAATGTTAAAGACTTTATATATATCTATATCTATATATATATCTATAAATATATAGATATGTATATATAAAGCCATAACTTCTTTTTTTGGATAGAGTAGGGTATGTTTAAAACCCTTGTCATGTATTCTTGGCCATCTCTGGTCCATTGGAGGGATTTCCCTTTGCTGTAAACACACAAAGAAGCAAGAGTTAGGTTTCGGTTTTCCTCTAACTATCAGTACCTGTGAAAATGGTTACCATGATAAATGCTGAGGTGAAATCCCTTTGATTGGGGTTGACACAGCAAAAAACAAAATGGAGCAAAAGTGGGAGCGAGGTACTGGATATGGATTGTGTTCACCAGGACAAACAGAGAGAGAGAGAGAGAGAGAGAGAGAGAGTTCATCTGCAAAACAGGGATACAGATAACAAACAAAAAAATCCTGACCGGAGTTCTAAGCCCTTACCGCTCTTTCCAAAACAAAAAAAAGGTTTGCCATTAGATACACTTTAATTACACTTTAATTACAGCGGTCATGAGAGAAATATGGGAGTTATCATTGCTGGCCTCCTGAAAACACTAGTACCGCTTTTAATACTTTTACATAGAGTTACATAGTTAAAACAAGCTTGCTGTAAATTAGTGTCAGAAAAGTGTCAAAATCTCTTTGCATGGCTTCCACTTTTTGATTATTGTCAAAATTTTTTTCATGCAGACTTGGTAAGTCAAGAGGTCATCTTTAAAGGTTCTCCATTAAAAAATACAAAACTTCCTATATAATCAAGGAGGGCTTGCCCTTAACACTAATTATTAACACTAATTATTTTCAGTAATTATTTTCAGTAATAATAATGTAATTAAATAGATAATATGAATGGTCACAAAGAAAGACAGAGAGTGAAAATACTAGTGTCCCTTCACATTACTGGTCAGTGCAGAAATGTCTGTGTATGCCAATGGTCAGTGAAGTGCACACCTTGCATTGGTGGTCAGTGAAATGCTTCATTACATTAGTGGTCAGTAGGAGGAAGAATGCCCCCTTTACAGACAGCTGATGGAATCATTGGTGCCAGAGGTTACTTATCTATGAGTAAGAAATTACTGGTTACTCAAGGAACCCATAGCAACCTCTGGAGGAACCCTAGGTTTCCATGGAACCCTGGTTGAGAAAGACTGATCTAGAGGACTTAAGTCTATTCTCGTAATATTACTGCTTACACAGTGGTAGTACCTACAGTAAATGGATCATCCACAATACCAAACTAATTTTTAGGAAATGGTGCAGTGGTAATCTGAGAACTTCAGTTGATGGAAAAAAACAAAACTTCTTTGGGAGGGTCAAAAAATACCCGTGCTATTTCTATTTTAAAAGCAGAAAGAAGCCCTTTCAGTTCTGTTTGTTACACCAATCAGAAAGTCAATCTATTCTGCAGAGCAGGTGCTAACCTTTACTGTCATGTTATTTTTCCCAGCTTCCTATTAGTCAGGATTTAATTTGCTAATCTATTATGTATAACGGGAAAGCTGGCTTGTTGATTATTTTGAGAGGTATAGACCTTAGCAGAAAATAAGGTGACTCAGTTCTCCTGGTACCTTGGGGCCCCATGCTTTTTTTAAATGAGCCATTGCAAAAAGATCGCATGTGCCCATCTATATATATATATTAGTTTGGATCTATATAATACTGTATATGTAAGGCCTGCTGAAGTAGCTTTGAATACAACATTATTAGCTTTTATTCAAAAAGAGAAAATGAAAGGTTTTAACCTAGGTTTTCTTTTTTTTGTTCCAACATAGTTCAGGAAGTTGGATAAAAGAAGTCGCTTCCTGCATTCACTGTTGGTGACAGGAAAGGGTGTAGTTTCTTCTGTGGAATTTTCTTTTTAGATGAGACTTTGTAAGACCTGTGACACATCGTTAATATACATATCAGTAATGGTGACAGATACGTTGCATTTTTAAATTGCTTTCAGCTATGGTAAAAAAATAACCGGAAGGCCTTCAATAAGTACAATAATGGTACACTGTGTAGTAATCTTTAGCAAGCTCTTATACCTACTATATTCCTCTTATATACTTTTATTGATTAAAAGGAGAAGTATTGGGAGAGTAAAGTAGCAGTAGCCCGCTATATGGCAACTTTGGGTCACAGGAGTACATTAGTAAATGTCTTCCTCTGACCCAAAAGAGAAGGTTTGGCTTTACTTCTCTTTTAACTGCATCAGTCCATACCTCCTACGCTTTCCTTGTTTTGCCAGAACAATCCTGTTTTTTGCACCTTTGGAAAGAAAACAAAAAGTTTTACATACCTGTGACATCACTTAGGGGCAGGGATTACCAAAATAGTCATACATTTTATTATATATCATTATATTACAGTTAGGATTGGCTGGATGGAATGGAACTTAAAACTAGTTTTCTCTTCCTTCACTGTCCAGTTAGTACTTTGAGGGTGTGTTAACCAAGTTATGATGTTGCTGCTATAGCGGGGGTTGAGAACCTGGCTGTGCTGCCTGGAAGGGGTATATTGAACGCTAGACTGGATGCACAAAATGAAGCCGGCCGTACACATTATCATAAACAATCATAGATTAGATTGGTAACTGATCTGTTTGCATGGTTAGAACCTCTGTCAGTTTTCATTAAATGTTGTGGCCCCACTGGGGAGATTTTCCCTTACGTTCTAATCTGGTGACATAGGGGGCAGACTATTTTAAGTAAAGTGATAGAAAGCTTTTTTTGGCTGTCTGTGTCCATGCTGGAGATTGTTCCTGTTTGGATGATAATGTTGTCAATGGAACAGGAAGTGTGGGGAATGTCTCCTTACTGAGGCCAATAGCAAGACACAGATATTATATATATTAATATTAACACTGCTTCATATGCGACTGTATTGTTACAGGTGACTGAACTCATACAAGGGAACGATACACCCACTCTGCTATACAACACGTCTGTACCACCGTATACACATCTGATCAACCAGCTAAAGTCATTTACAGAATACAATATTAGTGTTTCCTGCAGGAATGAAGTAGGCTGGTCATTATCGAGCCCATGGATTGTGGCCAAAACTGCTGAAGGAGGTAAGAGCTATACAAATTATGGTCAGTTTCAGGGCCAGTATTGACAGGCTTTTGTTGAAATACAGCTCAAATACAGGAAGTAAAAGGAGGTCAACTGCAGGTCAAATACTCACCGAATTCTGAATGATCTCAGAAACACCGTAACCAGTTGCCGTCCGCCCGTTGAAAAAAAACCGTACGGACGGCACTGCGGCATTAGCGGGTTGCCGTCTCCAGACAGCATTTTTTTCCTGCTCGCGCGCGCTCCGTAGCAGAAAAAACCCGTGCAATGCATAGAGCTGTTACCGGCTGTTCAACATATACCCGATCGGCGGCTCTATATCCAGCCGATCGTGTATATGTGCTGGTGTGTGTGCCCCCTACCAGAACCCCCCCTGGTCTGCTGCCGCCGCCCTCATGACCCCTCACCTTCAATCCCGGGATCCGCTAGCCCATCTGCGGCCAGAGACCGGCTCGGGAGGGCGTCAGAAGGAAGATGGAGGGAGATCAGCTCCTTGCGGATCTCCCTCCGGGCTGTGAATGCAGAAGTGATGTGTATTACATCACTTCCGCATTCACCTGTCAGTCATCTGACTGCTATAGCCAGAGAAAAGAAGATGATGAAGCAGATCTCTGCTTCATCAGCTTCTTTTGGGGCCCACAGGTGACATTAGGGGTCCTAGAGACCCCTAATGTCTCCATAAAGAGGACCTGTCAGTGTACCTGTGCTATTATTTAGGGGGATTGTTATCCCCCTATGTAATAGCAATAACAATAAGTGCAAAAAAATATATAAATAGAAAAAAGTAAAAAGAATAAAAGTCCTATATAAAAAAAAAAATGTTTAAGGCCACCATCCCCACGTTTACACACATATAAACGTAAATACGCGCCTGGTGCACCAGCGCGCAAAAACGACAATTGCGCTACACACGTTACATATTGCCGCGAACGCCGCAGTGAGAGCAATCATTTTAGGGCCATCAATCACTGATAACACTAAACTGATGAGCGTTAAAAGGTTTTATGGCGTTGCCTATGACCAATTTTGGGTATTATCGTTTATTGAGGTTTAGCGCGCGCACGCAATTTTAACGCTTGACATGTTTGGTGTCTTTTTACCCGACGTGACCCCGTCTTTTATATTTTAACAAAAAATTGGGTAATAATAAATGTTTTATCATTTAATATAGGGGAAATTATTTTATTTTTTTAATTTCGGTAATTTTTCCTTAATATAGTAAAAAATAAAAACCGCAGTGGTGATTAAATACCACCAAAAGACAGTTCAATCTGTCCCTAAAAAATGGTATAAAATGTATTTCAGTACAGTGTTGCATGACGGAATAAACTGGAGATTGTTCCTGTTTGGATGATAATGTTGTCAATGGAACAGGAAGTGTGGGGAATGTCTCCTTACTGAGGCCAATAGCAAGACACAGATATTATATATATTAATATTAACACTGCTTCATATGCGACTGTATTGTTACAGGTGACTGAACTCATACAAGGGAACGATACACCCACTCTGCTATACAACACGTCTGTACCACCGTATACACATCTGATCAACCAGCTAAAGTCATTTACAGAATACAATATTAGTGTTTCCTGCAGGAATGAAGTAGGCTGGTCATTATCGAGCCCATGGATTGTGGCCAAAACTGCTGAAGGAGGTAAGAGCTATACAAATTATGGTCAGTTTCAGGGCCAGTATTGACAGGCTTTTGTTGAAATACAGCTCAAATACAGGAAGTAAAAGGAGGTCAACTGCAGGTCAAATACTCACCGAATTCTGAATGATCTCAGAAACACCGTAACCAGTTGCCGTCCGCCCGTTGAAAAAAAACCGTACGGACGGCACTGCGGCATTAGCGGGTTGCCGTCTCCAGACAGCATTTTTTTCCTGCTCGCGCGCGCTCCGTAGCAGAAAAAACCCGTGCAATGCATAGAGCTGTTACCGGCTGTTCAACATATACCCGATCGGCGGCTCTATATCCAGCCGATCGTGTATATGTGCTGGTGTGTGTGCCCCCTACCAGAACCCCCCCTGGTCTGCTGCCGCCGCCCTCATGACCCCTCACCTTCAATCCCGGGATCCGCTAGCCCATCTGCGGCCAGAGACCGGCTCGGGAGGGCGTCAGAAGGAAGATGGAGGGAGATCAGCTCCTTGCGGATCTCCCTCCGGGCTGTGAATGCAGAAGTGATGTGTATTACATCACTTCCGCATTCACCTGTCAGTCATCTGACTGCTATAGCCAGAGAAAAGAAGATGATGAAGCAGATCTCTGCTTCATCAGCTTCTTTTGGGGCCCACAGGTGACATTAGGGGTCCTAGAGACCCCTAATGTCTCCATAAAGAGGACCTGTCAGTGTACCTGTGCTATTATTTAGGGGGATTGTTATCCCCCTATGTAATAGCAATAACAATAAGTGCAAAAAAATATATAAATAGAAAAAAGTAAAAAGAATAAAAGTCCTATATAAAAAAAAAAATGTTTAAGGCCACCATCCCCACGTTTACACACATATAAACGTAAATACGCGCCTGGTGCACCAGCGCGCAAAAACGACAATTGCGCTACACACGTTACATATTGCCGCGAACGCCGCAGTGAGAGCAATCATTTTAGGGCCATCAATCACTGATAACACTAAACTGATGAGCGTTAAAAGGTTTTATGGCGTTGCCTATGACCAATTTTGGGTATTATCGTTTATTGAGGTTTAGCGCGCGCACGCAATTTTAACGCTTGACATGTTTGGTGTCTTTTTACCCGACGTGACCCCGTCTTTTATATTTTAACAAAAAATTGGGTAATAATAAATGTTTTATCATTTAATATAGGGGAAATTATTTTATTTTTTTAATTTCGGTAATTTTTCCTTAATATAGTAAAAAATAAAAACCGCAGTGGTGATTAAATACCACCAAAAGACAGTTCAATCTGTCCCTAAAAAATGGTATAAAATGTATTTCAGTACAGTGTTGCATGACGGAATAAATGTCAGTCAAAGTACTGCAGCGCTGAATACTGAAAAATGGCCTGAATGGGAAGGGGGTTTAACACCGCGGTCAGCAATTGGTTAAACTGATGTCAAAAGCAAGCTGTGTTTGCCCATTGACACAAGCCAAAAGTCCTTTGAAACAGGCTCTTACTGGTAGCAAATTGTGCTTTGAAATATAATGCAATTGTAAGCTATGGAACTGAGCAAACTAATGGTAATGGTTTCCCCAAAACAGACCGGCAGCACTTGTACCTTTTTTAGTGTTTTGTCAGCAGTTAGCCTTTTTACCCAGCAGCAAGCACTCACAGCAGAGAGCAAGAGAGATATAGAGTCCTAAGTATTAGTCAACACACAAATATAAAAGCCCGTGGAAAGCTGAAACTTAAGCTAGCCATACAGAGCTTGTTGAGCCGTGAGGCCATGAGAAATCACTCAATCCCCCCATCCATGCTAAACCTGTCTGAATACCAAACAGTGATGGCATTTTTTTTTTCCACTCAGCGTCTTCAATTTTCTAACTGAAGTTTGTAGAGATGTGTGGTGCCAACAAGACCACCTATGATTTCAAATTTGACTAATTCAGCCGGAATCAGCTGAAATTCAAGCCATGTATGGCTAGTATATTAATGAAGTCTGGCTACCAGGTAAGATGTTGACCTGGTACTGGAGGCTTTAACCCCCTCCAAAGCTCCATGAAGCCTGTGGGATCCAGACCAGAACTTATTGGGATTCTGAGAAAACAAACAGTTCTCCACATCAGCCATAAACCCTGGAGCCCCTCACCATGTGTAGGTAAAAACCTAGGTCACCATACCGCTAGCCAGTGCCTCACAATTTATACATTGTTTAGTCAGCTAAATATGAAATATTGTGTAATAATATTTTATAACCACCTTCTGCAGCCAGCGAGTGTTGCAATCAAGTCAGTTGACTCCGTGTATCTTCTCCTTTGTCTATTCCTTGGTCCCTTTCCTAAACTTCCCCACATTGCTGTAGATTTTGTCTTTAGTGTGATTACTCCCATAATACAGTAAATATGATTAATTCAAGAATTCCAAATGAAACAAAATAACTGTGCCATATTTCCTGCATCCTGCAGTGATAAAAGAGATTGGTGGTGCAGTAACACAATGGCGAAATTTTCTCTTCAGTATCAGATTAACAGAACTCTACTAAAAGCAAGAAAAAGAAACAGAACTATAGACTTCTTGGGAACCATGAGTCAGAAGGACATAAGAAAGCTCAAAGTCAGAACTAGATCAGAAATTGAAAGAGAAATAACTATGGAATCAGTTAAGCCAAAGGTCAAAAGACAAAAATCTCCATCAAAGGCACACAGTACACGAGGCAAAGGAGCAGACCTGACATCCAGAGGCAAGTCCAGAAAGTGGTCTGCAACCTCAGCATGCTCCTAAACTCCTACTGTTATAGCACTCTGTGGAGGAGCAGTATTGTGACCCTAAGACAGGAAGCATGTTAGGACTACAGGACACCTCTTCTTTCATCATCTCCATAACATAGAGGACAGCCTGGTATTACTGAAATGGTATCAAATGCTCGAGAGACTTAGGCCTCAGTCACACTGCTAAGAGCCAGCCAGTACAAATCCGTGCGGCGTGCACGGCTGTGCCGGGTTGCTCCCGGGAAGGACAGGTGCTGCGTGTGATTGTACGCAACAGCCCGTTCTTCTCTATGGGAGAAGAACACTGCCGTATGCTCACCCGAGCTGCACATCCGTGCGGGTGTCGTACTCGGACGCAGACAGGATGCATCCTGTCTGCGTCCGAGCACGGACACCCGCACAGATGTGCAGTTCGGGTGAGCGTATGGCAACGCACGGCGGCGTACTCCCGCAGAGAAGAACAGGCTGCTGCGAACAATCACACGCAGCACCTGTTCTTACCGGGAGCGGCCCGATACGGCTGTGCACTCCCCACCGATCTGTACGGGGCGGCTCTTAGCAGTGTGAATAAGGCCTTACTGTGCCATATATACCTGCAAAAGAAAATTAAGCTTTTGGAATTTATTTTTAAGTACCGAAATGTATAACAGGAGGAGGTCGGACATACAGATAAAAAAATCAGTAAAAGGTGGTTGTAAAGAATCTCTGAGAATCTTAATCCTACTATGCTCAACTACACTATATTTCCATTATGTTCTTTACCTTGTTCAGAAGGAAGAAAAAAACTCAGGTGGAGTTATTTGCATATGCTTAACCCATTCTACTATCTAAGTTTGAATTCTATGATATGTGATATTATGTCATGTAATATATGTTATTAGGCAGGACGTATATAAAAAAAAATTCTGCATTCAGTTAAATAAAATCTGTTAAAGCTAACATCGAAAAGTAATGAGATTGATTCTTTTTAGCGCCATCTGTTGCTCCCGAGAACATCACCGTGGTACTAAATGGATCACATTCATTACAAGTCAACTGGAGTCAGCCTTCACTCAGTGCTATGAATGGAGTTCTTCTGGGTTATGTGATAAAGCATGCATGGAAAGTCTATGGAAGTCCAGTAAGTGTCATGTTTTTTTTTAAATACACATATGCTTTCTATTTTGGAACAGTATATATATAAATGGGTCATAAAAACACATCCATATTATCACAAAAAATAAAAGACAAAAGGTTGCTGATAAGCATTTTCTAGCACTTTGTTAAGATGAGTTCACTATTACATTTATGGCTTTTAGATCCTGCAATTTGACTATACCTTCTCAATGCAATTACTGCTGACTCTGTGGGCATGCTTGCCAAAGTTTTATATATCAGGCTCAGCCCTTAAGTGTTATAATAGCACTAGTAGTGGTAAAACACTACTACTTTTGAAGCAGATTAAATAAGCATTCTGTGCACCTTTATGAATTAAGCCTCTAAAGCTTAGATCTGGCCAGGGTAGTTATACCACCCCTGTCTGACTAATTACCCCATTCATTTAAAAAAAGAGTCTTATTTAAATTCTGCAAATACTGACCCAAGTCTGAAGTCACATGTCATGCCTGGTCCACGTCTTCTTGCTCCTTCACTTGGAGCGTGCTTCTTTGGGTGTGTGGACACTTCATATTGGGTCTTTTAGTGGGGTCCTCATAGACACTTGAGGAATGCAGCAGTGGCGTGGTTACATTATGACAAGGGGTGAGATCAACACTGGTCAGCGGCACACCTGGACTGCAGTGGTGGATCACCAGTCTTCACTACTGGAAGATGCACAGAATCAAGTGATGACAGATTCAGGTAAGTTAAAAAAGGCTTAAAAAGTTTTGTTTTAATGCAAAAAGAAATTATGAGTAGGTGGGAGCTGGGTGGGAGAGATGGAGTTTTTTTTCAATTTTCCCTGGATAGTAAGAAAATAAGGGCCGACAAAGAGAAAAGTTGAGCCTGTAGTCTAATAATTGTGCTATTACTGCTTACATTTTCACAATATAACCTCTTTTAGCACAATAGCTCACAAACAACTTTTTGAACAATTTGAGTGTTGGTGTTGACTTGTTTCTAATGTTTTACATTGACAATAAGAGGCATGCTGCCATTTGGCTTATTTACAAGTTTTATCCTTGTGGGCCAATTTGTAAATGTTATGGGACAGCAGTTGGGTTTCTTTTACTTCAAAAACTCTGATCATATTTTGAATTCTACATAACTTTTATCTACTGAACATGTTTGCATGTCATATGTCCATTATCTCTTAGAATAGAGGAACCATGTCAAGGCTTGTCATCAGAGAAGTAGCTGATGTTTCTGCTGGTGACATAAAAATGTAGCCGTTGACTAAATGGCTTAATGCTTAGTTCCGTCTCAGAACAGCTTACTTAGCTTTTTCTCCAACTAAGCGGCCAAAGGAAAAATGTGGTTAACCACCAGTAATGCAGTCACTTGTTTTCATTTTGTTCTGAAAGGAAAGATGTGTTGTTGTGTGATGCCTGGGCACTCGTGATCTATAAAATGTCATAATCCACTGTCCGAGAAGCACAGTTCAATAGCTACGTTAGATAAAAGTATTGTTTGCATTGAGACTTTTTGTGTTCCTCTTTCAGTACTTGTTTTCCCTGGCATGAAAATCACCATCCTACAGAATATGTAACCACTCTGTGGGCCGTACAGATATATTTAAAGAGATGCATGATATGCTTTTTTTAGGTTATGGATTCAATTTTGAGAGGTTAGAACCCCTGTCAAGTTTCTAGTGCTGGGTATGTTCTCAATGGCGAGGTTCACCCTCTCTCTCTTTGTCCTGGGGAACATAGTCCCAAGTACAGACAGTGGTGGCAAATCCAAATTTTTGAGGTTTTATGGGAACAGGAGGTGAAGGCAAATCTTCCAATGGGTAAATGTTTTCTGGTGACAACTGTCTAAGAGTCAAAATCCCCTCACTTTGGAGACATCTCCTGCTGTGTTTCTGGAAAAGGAAGTGAAGGTAAATCTCCCCAATGGGACACAGACAACAAAAATCTAATAGGGCTGTTAACCATTTCCTACAATAGACATTACTAAATAATAAATGTTGGTTGTACATACATTTTAAATCTATCCAGCCATCACTGCAAGTGCTATATGCTGCAAGTGCTGATGCTGGAGCTAGATGGGCTCGTCCGGTGTGCACCCGCTATTCTGTCTAGTGCTTCTGTGAAGGAGCTGTGATCTTGGGCTATGAAAGTTAACTACAAGTGCTATAGTTTAACCTAAAATATTCAACTTTTCCACTGACTTCACTGAAGTAGTGACTAATCTTGATATCTCTGATAGCTAGTTCCCTTTTAAAGCTAGGCACCATCTCGAACAAGCCTTAGCTGATTTTGCCAGAAAGCACTGTGCATGTTACTTTCATTTTATCATCAACTTGCTCAGCAAAAAAATGTTGGAACTTCTGACAAAGACCCATTTACCTTTGTGATATTTACAGTAGGGATGCACCGATACCGATACTTGTATCTGTGCAGATACCGAGTATTTGGGCGACAGCCACAGCCATGCCTCTCTGAGTCATGGCTGTGGCTGTCAGAGTCTTGCAATGTGTCATGGAATTTGTAGTTCTACCACAGCTAGAGTGCCAAGGTTTCCCACCCCTGTGCTATAGTCTATGTGAAGCCAAAACTAGTGGAGTGGGAAAGGCTAAAAGCCCTGTTAAGTTTTTTGGTTGTTTTTGTTTTGTACATATGTTAAGATGTGCATATTAACATATGTGCAAAAAAAATACAAAAATGTCTCTGGCAGCGAAAGGGTGAGTCTATAGTCTGGGCACATTTGCACTTTCATTTTCAAATTGTTCACTGGCATGTGCACAAAGTATACACTAATGGATATTTAGCTCAGTAAACTTGAGCTTTATGTAATCACTGTCCATGATACAATGCCTTTTAAAGTGTATGTAAAGTCATTTTTTTTGCTTTTTGGTTTCAGATGGAGTGGGGGAAGTGTTAGACCCTCTGTATTTTTTTTTATTTTTTTTGCTGTCTGTGTCCCATTAGGGATATTTCCCTTCACTTCCTGTCCTGGAGATGCAAAAGAAATAAGAGAAAATCTCCTGAAAGTGTGGGGAATTTCACTATTAGTTTGTCCCCACTGAATGATTTCTGTTCACCTCTTGTGCTAGTGACAACTCAATATTTTGGATTTCCACTTAACTTTCTGTCTTGGTAACAATGGTCACAGGACAAATAGAAAGGTGAATCTACCCAACAGGAACACAGACAACAACAAAAAAAGTGACAGAGGGTGAAATTTGCTTAAAGCCCTCATGTATATAATTTCTGAAAGCAGTGACCCTTGAGAATAAAAGGGTGGTAGTTGCTTTATTTACGTCACACAATTTTAGCACAACATGTTATCACATTTTTAGTAAAACATGCATTCAAATTAATTTTAATGCACACAAGCAGCACAATATGCTGCTAAAATATACAAGATGGGCTGTGCAGAGTAAATAGATGCCTGGCTAAAACAATTGGGCCCAAGATGAAATGTGTGGTGTGCTTTATGATATATATTTTATTTTATGTGAATATGGCTGCACTCAACACACCTGCTGCTGGTAACAAAGCGGTCTATTTATAAACACATTGCGCAGCTATTCACCCTACAAATCTCTGTGATCATTTGTTTAGTCTGAATAGAGGCAAAACAAACATTCTTAGTATATTTTATTTTCAGGTAGAATGTAATATAATATAATCACACATTATGGCCAGTAGATGGAGTTGTGGAGCATAGGAAATAAATATCTATTTACTCAGCTCCTCAGCTCTAGTGTCCATAATGCAGTACTACATTACTTTCTACCTGAAAAGAAAATATACTAAGAACATTTTGTTTACTCTATTCACACTAAACGAATGTTCACAGAGATTCACAGGGCGAATTGCCCTGCAAATTGTTTATAAAAAGTATTTTTATAAACAATAGTATTGTTCCTTACATATTTGTGGCTTCAAATCAATTAAGAGGAGATAGTCACCCGCAGTGGCGTCACAAGGGGGTGCAGCGGGTTCGTCCCGCAACCGGGTGTCACCATTGCAGGTGTGACACCAAAATGACTGCCAGTCATTTTGGTGTCACCCCCCTCTAAAAAGTTGGGCACTCAGTCATGCATGAGAGCCTAACAGTGTCAGGAGAGAGGAGGGGACCCGCCAGCATACCTCATCCCGCTGTGTTAAGGTCCACTCCTCTCTCTTCCAGCGTCCATCACCAAGGCAACATCAGATAACACCTGACCTCGGGACGCCCCTGGTCACCCGCACACCAAGATCCAATGCATCAATACGTCCTTTTCTTGATACACATGGCATCACATGACCTTGGTGTGCGGGTAACTATCTCCTCTACATTTGAATGTGCGCAGCGCCAACCGCACGTCATCCAGCACTCTTCTACATACTACAGTGGATTCCAGTCTGGTGTGCAACACGCAGGGCAGCCATCAGGGGGGTACGGCCGATACCCATGTAAGGGGCCCGGGCAGCCTGGGGGGCCCGCCCGGGTCCCTTACATGACTATCGGCCGACGGTGAAAGGCGAGGAGGCCTGGCCCTAGCAGCGCAGGGCCCCACCATTGCCGCTGCAGCGGCTTTGAGACAAGCTAGGGCCCCATCAGCGACGCTGCTCGTCTGATGTCGGACTGGCCGGAAGTGATGTCACGTTAGTGATGGGACGTCACTTCTGGCTGGTCCGGCGGAAGACGAAGCCATGTGTGCAGGTAAGAGGAGCTAGGAAGGAAGGAAGGAAAGGAGGGAGGGGAGGGATGCAGCCCTGACCAGCCCACCTGAGACCCCTTCAGAGCCCACCACAGACAGTCTCAGATGGGCTGTGCAGCATCTATGGTGGGCTCTGCAGGGTCACTCTCAGGTGGGTCCTGTGTCCAGCGCGTCACTAAGCCCTGCGTCCAGCACGTCACTAAGCCCTGCGTCCAGCACGTCACTAAGCCCTGCGTCCAGCACGTCACTAAGCCCTGCGTCCAGCACGTCACTAAGCCCTGCGTCCAGCACGTCACTAAGCCCTGCGTCCAGCACGTCACTAAGCCCTGCGTCCAGCACGTCACTAAGCCCTGCGTCCAGCACGTCATTAAGCCCTGCGTCCAGCACATCACTAAGCCCTGCGTCCATCGCGTCACTAAGCCCTGCATCCAGCGGCGCGGGGGGTGCCCGGCCTAAAGCCGTGTAAGGGGCCCCAACATTTCTAATGGCTGCCCTGGCAACACGATATCTGTTTATTATGTTCAAATCAAGTTAGACACATGAATGTGATGTCGGCACAGAAAACAGCAAAGTTGGGATTTTTCTCTAAAAACATTATAGGTTGTATATCTATCTTTCATTATCTTCATACTGCAAATATATTCTGTTTTCTGACCTCTGCTTACTCAGAATAGCTATTCTCATTCCCCTAAGTCTTGTTTTTTTAAGGTTTCTTTCCAAGCGCAAGTTAATCACATGTCCCCATAGTCACCTCTTTATAAGAAATTGCCTATTCATTTTCCACATGGTCAGCAAAAATAAGGGAGAAGTATACAAAGCCTTATGATGGTTTTTGGGCTTCAGAGTAATATGGGGAAATTTTACTTTACAAAAAAGGGTTCATATTACTGGAAGGAGGGAAGAACTGAAAATGTCACAGCAGCTATTTCATTAAAGTTTCCAGATTTACAATTCTTTCAAATAAATGTTTTAATGCTCAAATTATTTTTTGGAACAGTAGATCACTTATGAGGGTTAGCATTTTTTCTATGTGACTTTACAGAACACATTTTTAAGCCTATTGTTGCCATTGTACTTGTCTTTAAAAAAACATAATCAATATTTAATACTGGGGGGAAAAAAAAACTTTTTTGGGTGTTTTTTTTTTTTACATTAAAAAAAACAAATTGGTTTGTATAGCATTGTTTTCTTAGTAACATTTTAGAAGTCTGAGAAATGTTGTTCTGGTCAGACAATTATACAAGTCAATGGAGGATCAAACAAGATACAAGTCAAATTTTAGGCATCCCCTGCAATAGGAATTGAATTCTTGGTGAATACTCAGTTGCAAGGGTTAAAGAAGAACTCTAGGACATGTTTTTTTATTACTCACCTGAAGCTCTCAGCCTACTTCTTCATAGACCGTTCCCTCCAACCTCTCTCCCGCTCCTCTGCAGTGGTCTAAGATCCCATAAATCATCACATTTATACACAATGTATAGATGTGAGGACGCTGAGGAAGATTTCAATGTTGCATTGAGGGGGAGATGGAGCTTGAAGGGAGCACTGTGACAGCTGGCTGGCTGGGAGCTTTTGGTGAGTATATCTTTGTTATGTTAGCACCTAGGCACAAACGAGCACTTAACCCTTGCTGTGACGGGGTAGCCCCACTGTAAGGGTTAATGACAAATTTGCTAGAGTTCTTCATTAACAGCTCATTTTTCTCTAGTGGCTCAAATAAATAAAATACAAAAACCTCACCTGATCCTCGATCCTGCCTGACTGCTAGACCGGTCCCCACAGCCTCTGACATCATCATGTCTAATGCAGTCCATTCAGCTCCATCAGATGTGAGGTCGCCGAGGAACATACCATAGCCGGATCAAAGAGGGAGACAGATGAGCACTCACCTTTGCAGGATCGAGAATCAGGTGAGAATATCTTCTTTATTCCAGCTCCTAGAGAAAAATGAGCAGTAACTTTTTACATACTAGGAGTTCTTTTTTAAAGATACATCATTACTGACTGCTTAATATTAGAGATGAGCCTAGGCTTGGTGCAAACACATTTTGCCTGATTTCACCCATGTCCCCTCACAGCAGTGCCTGTCACTTCCCCTTCGTAACCCAATTAGTGACAGCAGTTGCCGGGGTGACATTTCCTGCCCCGTATTATGTATAGCTCCAGGGAATGCACATCCCTGCAACTGGTGGGGCTGAGAGGAAGGGGTGGCAGTCACAGTTTAAAGGGGCTTGGGCAAAATCAGGTGAACTAAGTTTGCACCATGCACAGGCTCATCAATATTATATTAATATGTCCCGGATGTAAAAAAACCCCGTACAGAGACCTGTGCAGAAGCAAATATGGAGGCTTCAATGAGTGATACCCTTTCGGAAAAGGTTGATGCTGGGCAATCACTGGCTTCAATACTTTCTGGGTTATTTACATGACAGAAGCATGGAACATATAAAATCATAGTGAAGTCATAACTACTGATTCGCCTGCTTGTTTCCAGCCAGTGATTCAGAAAATACAGACTGTACTGGAACAGCATAACAGCCAGACACCTAGTGTTTTCAGAAGGAAAAGCCATCAATCTTTCATATTGTTTCAGTATGGGTTTCCCCTACTAAAAGTGTTTGACTTTGATGCTGTCCATTAGAGATTAGGCTGGGTTTGGTGTGAACCTTGTTCGCTTAAGTTCGCCCAAACCCACTCAAAACTCTGACCACACCCCCATCCCCTCCTCTCGACCCAATCCGGAGGAAGTTGTGGCAGGGGCACTCCCCACCCCGCAGCTATACATTACAAATGGATAGGGAGTGCCCCCGCCACAACTGCCACCACGGATTGGGTCGAGCGGAGGGCATAGCGGTCAGAGTTTTGAGCGGGCTTGGACAAACTCGGGCAAACTGGGTTTGCACCAAGCACAGCCTCATCACTGCTGTCCATCACACCATGTGTGCAGCGGAAAATAAGCAATTAGGTTTTGGCCAGCTGGTTTTCTACAGCAAGCATGACACAAAAATAATGATATGGAGAAGTAATTTAGAATGGTAAAGCAGTGTGATCATTTGTAAATGTACTTTATTTGGCAAGAATGAGCGAAAGCCATATCCCTCCACCTCTGACAAAGCGTTCGTTATAGACAAAGTCGAGCTCATGTGTCCTTTGCCTGTCATTGTTTGCTTTCCTACATTGTTGTTGCTCAGTGGCCTTCTATCTGAAATGTCAGCAGTGTTCTGTTTAATCCAGTGTTCCCACTCAGCCTGGTGACATTGCTGGGTAAGAAAGTGAGATTTTACTTCCCGCAAGTACGCTGAGGTCACCAAAGCCATATTCCAACCTATTTTTAGGCAAAGCTAATATGCAAAATAAAGATAAGACGACAGTAAACATATCACTTCATTCTTTTCCACTAGAAAGGTGCAGATAAACACATCAGAACAAGCAGCCTCAAAGCAAAACCATGTAGATTCTTCCACTTTCTGTAATAAAAAGGAGACCAGAGCCGCCAGAACTGGGCAGTGGCCTTAATTGGAAGATATTTTTTCACCTGCACTGCACACTTCTACTTTAAATTATGTTTTATACTTTTTGTGGCTAAGTTATCATGATCCTTTAAAGCAGGGGTAGCAAACCTCCGGCCCTCCAGCTGCGGTGGAACTACAAATCCCATGAGGCATTGCAAGATTCTCACAGACATGACTCCCGAAGAGAGATGCATCATGAGATTTGTAGTTTTACCACAGCTGGAGGGCCGGAGGTTGGCTACCCCTGCTTTAAAGGGAAACTGAATTGGTTTTGGGTCAGTTTTATTTTAAAATGTTAAAGTTGTTGCACAGTAAATCTTTTTTTTTAACGTATATAAAATCTTTTTTTTACAAATTAAGATTTACTGTACACGGTACACCCATGGTGCTGGTTTCACAGAGCATTGGTTTTTTTGCAAAGAGACAGCCCACCAATAGCTTTTTCCTTTGAGACAGTCCCTTTAATGGAAAGTATATATGAAGCTGTACAGAGTAGGAAGAGGAGTGGGGGAAAGTCATTCCTCTGAATCATTTAGCTGTGAGTGTAAACTACTGGCTTTTTTAGCAAAGCAATTAAAGTAGAAGTGCAGGGAGCATTAAACATGTACAGGTGAAACTCGAATAATTAGAATATCGTGCAAAAGTAATTGCAGTAAGTGCTGCAAAAGGTGCCCAAACCAAGTACTGAGTACATATGCATGCTTGTACTTTTCAGAGGTCCGATATTGTTCTATGTACAATACTTGTTTTATTGATTGCATGTAATAATCTACTTTTTTGAGGTTGTGGATTTGGGGTTCTTGGGGTTTTCATGAGCTGTAAGCCATAATCATCACAATTATGACAAATCACGGCTTGAATTATCTTGCTTTGCATGTAATGAGTCTATCTCATATATTAGTTTCACCTTTTAAGTTGCATTAGCGAAATAAATTAACTTTGCACGATATTCTAATTATTCGAGTTTCACCTGTAGCTGCTGCTGAGTCGGCGGTCAGTCTCTCCCAGCAGAGAGCAGTGACTGTCGGTCACCGCCCCCTGCAGGGATTCCCCTCACCCTTATCTGCTTCTTCAGAGCTTGCTGGAGCTACAGGCCGGGGAGGTGATAGATGTAGCTGGCTCCGGCACAACTTTTTTGTTGGGATCCTTCTTAACTGTGACGTGGCTGTGCCTATCAGCTGCCTGTGGGTCACAGGAGTTCATTAGAAAATGTAGTACTGTGGCCAAAAAGAGAAGTATAGCTAATGTTAAGCTTTGACTTTACTTATCTTTTAAGATTAGTCTGGTATTAGTCTGGTAAACACATGAAAATGAATTTAAAAACTAAAAAAGGAATACAAAAAAAAAGTTAGTCTTAAACATATTAAAGAACAATTTTAATAAATAGTGTGCATTCCCTTTATGGCTTTACAATGTGTGCGTAGGGTTTTACTAGATATGCTTATTTCCTTGTTTTCAATATACAGACCTGTAATCTTCTACTGGGTCTCAACAAATAACAAACTCATGGTAGGGCGGGCTGGGACAAAATGTTACTTTTTCAAGATAAAGAAAAAGTCTAGTTCTAATGGCAAAATAAAGCCACATTCTACTTCCTGTAAACTAAAAAGCCAACATACCAATACCATCCATTATCAGGCAGATAACAGACACAGACTTAAAAATGGGAAAGCATCCAAATTAGGACATAGCAATTTTCTGAATGTAATACTGACACTTCACTGGTCTTCTACTCATACTTTATATTATGACCAGGGATGGGTTTCCATCACCGGAACGTGTAGGCATACAATCTTTGGTGCCAAAAGCAACAATAGAGTCATCTCTTTCACACAAGTCTTCTTGTTTTACTGGCCCTATCCTGAGTTTAAACTTGTAAATACATTTATATAGGTCTCTTATCATAAGAAAAATGTGTGGCCAAACTATGAAGAAACAGCCACCACCTTTGCTTTTAATGCCTGCAGGAGCAAGGCTATTGTGTCTGAAGTAAATCTTGCCCTAATGATGACCAGATAGGAAGTGTGGGGAAAATCTCTCCAATTGGAACTCAATAAAATCTTTTCTAACCAAGCTATCCACATCAACAAAGAGTTTTGGCTAGAGTTGCAATTTTATTGAGTTCAGGAAAAAAAATCCATTACCCTTATTCTTTTTAAATTTAAAGGGAATAAATTGCACATTCTAATGATAGGATACAGTGTGATCGTAGTTAAAAACAGGAACTTTGTACATTAGTGCTGATCGCGCTTATTTCTGCAAACCAGAAATGAAATTGGGTGACAGGCAACAGGAATTGTGGAGAAAATGCAGAACTTATCCCAACAGACCTTTGTACCAGCAGTGTCTAAAATATTTGTATTAGCATACATCTGGTGCATATGTCTTTGTCTTTGTTGCTCTGCTTTTATTATTGGTATTTATTACAGGTATTTATATAGCGCCGACCAATTTACGCAGCGCTTTACACAGTACACATTCACATCAGCCCCTGCCCTCAAGGAGCTTACAACCTAAGGACGCTTTTCATTGCACCCCACTCATTTTACTGCAGCATGGTTCACTCCAGAAATGCATATGATGATGTGTCAATGAGCATCATGTCAGGGATTTTATTCAGTTGACTTTAAAGTAGACCAACAGAAGCCTTTGGTGTATCATGTCCTAATGAAAATCATTTATTTTCTTGACAACATAAAAAAGTCTTAGTGAAGGCAAAGGATGGTTATATTTTGCTGCTGTTATCCATGTATCATTGTTAAAATTTGAAAGATGAATGGAGTAGTCAAGATAACTCTCACATTCATCTCTGTAGAAATTTTTGTCCCTGCTGTGCATTACAACACTGTCTAGTCCAGCTGAGAACCAGGCAGTGAGAAGTTGGTCTGCACTCCATTTGAGGTCTATGGGGGGCATGCAAGGTAGGAGGGGAACTGATATAGGGTATTGTTTTCTAAAAGTGAACTTGTACTTTAAAGTAAATCAGCCACAACCCTGCACAATTTCAACTGAGAATATGATGGAATAATTCATAATTAAAGGTTTCTTCCAGTGAATGCTACCTTAAAGGAGAACTATGAGGTGAAGAACTTTTCACTCACCTCATAGTTCTAGCCGACCTGTGACAATGAGACTGTCACAGGTCGGCTCAGTAGATCGGGAGGTGAGCGAACACATGCCGGTGTTCGCTCACTTCTCGATCCTGTCACGGCTCTCTGCACAGCTAGCTCTGCCTCTAGATAGGCAGAGCCAGCTGTCACTCACGCAGCTGGGCGGATCTCGACATCGATGTCGGGATCCGCTCCGGCTGCGGCGCCTCAGTATACCGCAAGCTGTAGCTCGCGGTATACTGAGCTTAGGGTGACGGGAGGACGCTAGTTTTTGTCCTCCCGTTACCCTAAGGAGAACTATGGGGAAAACCCCTGACCCCATAGTTCTCCTTTAAGCTACCTGTATCTCAGGATCTACAGACTGTTATTAGAATATGGTAGATCCCATCGCACTCCTGACCGGAAAACCCCAAAGTGTGGGGGAGTGCTGGAGCGCCCGCAGATGCCTCCGCATGTCAGAAACTGTAACTGGTAGAAAGTCACTCGCACTCCAGAAACACTTGTAGTCAATCTTCTTTATTGACCATCAAAGTGTCACAAAACTTTAGCGGCGTTTCGAGACCGTCTAGTGTCTTCTTCAGGTAAAACAAAAGGGTGAACACCATTCGTGCACAAACGCGGCCCGACTGAGCTATTGCGCCTACGCACTCTGCACTGGCCGGGTCAAAGCAGGCCAGGTCTTCTATGGAAGCAGGGATGCCGCCCATCTCCGCACAGGAGCTGTGTGTGGTGCGGGGATCTCTGTCGATATGGGAGATTTTCACACCCCCTAGCCTACAAGCATGACGGCCACACAGAATTAAAAAGATATGCGGCGGCAATACTCTGAGGTATCTCTTTGAAAGCCTTTTCTTCATGTTGATTTATGTTTTATGAAAACTATATGTAGAGTATGATTCATTACATGCAGGTGGCGGGGGTGTGGTGTCATTTTGACGTCAGAAGGGGAGACAGGTGTTTTGTGATTAGTTAATTGGTTTCACAGCTTTGTATACATATTTGCACTTGTTATGTTTGGTGTTCACACTTTTGTTTTGCCTGAAGAAGAGACCAGGCGGTCTCGAAACGTCGCTAAAGTTATGTGACACTTTGATGGTCAATAAAGAAGATTAACTACAAAAGTTTCTGCAGTGCGAGTGACTTTCTACTGATTGTTATGACATGCGGTTTTACTAAAGTTGATTTGCTGCTTATGCATTATGTTTATCATATGCAACAAGTTTACTTTTAATAATATACATTTTTATTTTTCTGTATAGTTTCACATGATTTATTTTTATAATAATACACAAACATTTACTTCCTCTAGGTTTTAATCATATGACTAATTGTTCAGTCATCGGACTGGCATAGGAAGTTAGTGAATAGGGCAGTTTCCAATCTTGTTTATCTGTTTAAGCTTTGCACATCTGTTCTATACTATCATGCAATGTTTATTGTTATGAGCTTTGGTTTACAGCTGTATTGCTGCTTTGTTACTTTTCTGTTACATTTCTTCCACTATGACTAAACACTTGTATTGTGGCACTATTCAAGGAAAAATCTAAAATACACATTTCAGGACTCACATATAAAATGTGAAGGAAAAAGAAAATGGAGGCGTCTGTCAGCCAATTATGTACCTGCTGACTTTTGTTTAATGCAGATTAGCTGAACATGGGTGATTTAATAAATTTAAGAAGTTTTGGATGTGACTGGGATCAGGCCTATCCGATTGAATTGGAATTTTTTTTAACTTCCTGAGTGAACTGATTTAAGTTAAACATTCCCCACTTTAATATATGGGTGGCATCTAGACAGCTCCCTCACGCTGCATCCCAAGCTCCCTTGTGCCTTGTATTGCTACTGTTAAAGGTTAAGTTGGTGTCAGGGTTAGTTGGTCAGCCAGTACAATTAACATAATTATTATACAGGATTTATATAGCGCCAACAGTTTGCGGAGCGCTTTACAACATATGGAAGATATTACAATCACAATACAATTCAAGACACGATGGTAAGGAGGGCCCTGTCCATGAGAGCTTACAATCTAGGAGAATTAAATATATGCTTTGTTACAGCTACTGCTTTTGTGAAGTAGGTCTAAGTTTTTTTGATTAAGCATTATAAACTAAACTGAAGTCTAGGGACAGGCGAACACCTTACTACTACTCCCTCCCTAGCTATAAGATGCAAAACCAATCAGTCATACCTTTTTTCATTGGCCTTCCTGCTGGTCCGATGGCATCAGGTGTCCTTCTGCATATCCTCCAGTGGTGGCGAGAGGTCTTTTTGTAAACCTAATCATTCAAAAATGCTTATAAGTAGATTACAGTAAAAAAGGCAATAATTTACTGTAACCCATGATCACCAGTCAACCTGACTTATACTAGCTTGGTGTAGTTAATCCATAGAAAGCTGGTCTTTAGTTTACTGCACAGCCCTGCATTTCCACTGTGCTAATTAATAAAGAAAGTGACTTAAAGTTATACAATTAGAACAATGCAATGCAGCACAATAAACAGGAGCCGAGAAGAATTAAATGTTTTCTGCCATGCCATTTAATCCAAAAAACAGAATTTACACATAGGCTCTATCTGCAACATATGCATGTCTGTGACCGGAAGGTTAATTCTAGTAATTGCTGAATATCAGACAAAACCAGGATTACAAAGTACAGTACAGTACATTGCAACATAAACCATTGATGAGTTTGCAGAGTACTGATCCAACATTTATTACACAGGTTATGTACAGTATTTCTTCTCGTGTAGAAGAAGAGAAAAACAAGTGTCATAAATGTACAAATGTCAGAATCGGCACGTCAGCAGAAAGCAGATAATTGTAAAGTACAAACCCATGTACTGAACGCACTAGAAAAGGGAAGACAAATCAGAGCCGCTGCCTGAGAGTGCAAGCTCAGCTGCACAACTCCATCTCCACCATCAGGTGCACTGGGGAAGACTGGGCACTCTCAGGATATTGCCCCTCACTGGGAAGCTTTGCCACCCGCTTGTGACACACGTTTCTGTTTAATACATTGTCATTTATTTTGAATTGTCCACAAAGCTTTGACCTCTGCCTTTGTCCAACTACCTCCTCTGGTAGATCCTCAGCAATGCTGTTGACTTAAGTATCTTCTGTATTTACCTTAATCTGAAATGAGAGATATCTAAGCCCCTAACTACAACCAGCAGATGGAGGGGCCCATCTGATAACCCAGATCACAGATCTACTCTTCCCCTCAGACCAATCCCTACATCAAGAGTACTGACTTATCATGGGGATTAAAACCATAAGTCCTATTAGCTCTACTAATAGCATTGACATTGGAGTTTTGGGTATAGACTAGAGTAGGAAAACAATGTCCTTTCCTAAAGGATAAAAGTAAATATCACAAATGCTAATCAGTAGTCAGGTAATTGTCTCGGATATGAGAGATATACAAATAGCTGTTGCCAGCATTGATAAATCAAAACTTTTCTTTTAAAATAATTAATTGGTATCTGTTTTGGATGGAACATTATAAACAGAAGCCTGACCCTAGCAGTGACTGCATCCTTAATTTTTATTCATGCCTGCCAACTGCCCTCGTGGATTTATTTTTAACTTGCAATAGTGCATTGTGCTCCCTACTGCTAGCCCAGAGTTTCTTTAGACAGTTAAGACTTATTCAGGCCCAAATCCACCCAAAACATTTGATTGAAGCCAAAAGGAAAGATCGCACACTATAGGGCTCATTTATAACTGAGAGCAGATATCACCATCTCCTTTCCGGTCCATACACTGCAGTATTACTCATTAACAAGGCCTGCATTTTGCGGCCCATTCATATAATGCAGGTCGTGGTATGGAGCCTTCAGTTCTTTCTGCTTAATGCACCAGCGAGAAGAGTCAGTCACATGTCTTTGACAGGATACAGTCCGTGTACCCATCGCACTCAGAGCAGCTGCTCCATCAATGGGAGGTGGGTGCAACAGGTGTCAACGGGTGGCTTCCCGTCATAATATGACCCACTTGTTACCTGATGAAGGGTATCCTGTGAGACCCTGAAAGGTTGTATATAGTGTTCTATTTGCAACTAGTACGTGAATAAATACATACTGGACTTGCTTTGGAGTGCCGGTGTCTATTCTTTACCGGCATGTCTTTGACAGGTCACGTAACTGGGCTTTTCTTTTTACTTTACAGGCTCATTAATTTTTATAGTGATCTACTGCCTTTGGGGCTCTGCTAAACATATCTACGAAGTACATCACAGGGTGTACAATTTGTTGGGCAGCCTTAATACAATGCACATAATGTGAGACACAACTTAATGCATGTTTGTTTACACCCTGCAACGTGGTGTAAAAATGCAAACAGGCCCTTAGTGGAGCTCTTCAACATTCATTTGTTTTTAGACCTGAAAACTAACAGAATACTTCATGAAATGTTCCTTCCCATGGGAAAATCCAGCCCAATACTAAAAACAAGATATTTGCCAGCTGGGTGTGAAACGCTGTAGTATCTTTAAAGGAGAATTATGAGGTGAGTGATTTTAACTCAGCCTCATAATCTGAGCCGACCTGTGAGAATGACAAGGACATAATTGTCGGGATCCGTTCCGGCTGCGGCGTCTCAGTATACCGCGAGCTGTACCTCGCAGTATACTGAGCTTAAGGTGACGGGAGGATGCTAGTTTGTGTCTTCCCGTTACCCTTAGGAGAACTAAGTGGAAAAGACCTGACCACATAGTTCTCCTTTAAGTACAGTAGGAGTAGGATTCCATTCTTGGGCAATTGGAAGTTCAAACTAACCTACTCTACCTACGACCTTGTATACATAGATGTTTATTGCTACAATAATTTTTTATAATTTTGGATGACAGGTTCGCATTGAATGTATTACAGTAGAAGAAAAGTCTGTTTATATTGTGTACAAAGGCATGTCAGGCTAATTGTGGATGATAGTTCAGCAAACAGTGTGTTTTAAATATGTTACAACAGAAGACAATTGTGTACGTCTTGTGGACATGGTCGTGCCAGACTAGTCTAAAAATATTGCTTAGCAGAGTTTATTGCACCAACTTCTCTCTTGTATCTTTAGGGCATTGACTTTTTATAACACTTATTGTATGTCTTTTGCACAATTTTGTTCAAATTAGACGTGAAAATCCAGATCAAATATTTAAATGAGGCTATCAGGCTAAAGTAAACTGGTTGTTGGTTGTCGTTTCTTATCACAAGGGCTAATGATACAGCATAACTTTGTTAATAGCACATTGTCATGTTGCAATACCTTAATTTGCTTGCTGGTAGCCCCATTCACACTTAAAGAAGAATGAAAGGAAATGTAGAAATTATCCTTTGCAGCGGGGTTAAGTGTTCATTTTGGTCTAAGAGCTCAAAAAAAGATGATATACTCACCTGATCCTCAGTTTCACTTGGGTGCTAGACTGGTCCCCCCAAGCATCTTCTCCCCCGGGGTCCAGCCGTTTAAGGACTCATGACCTCCTCATGTCTAATGCAGCTGCATTAGACTTAAGGACCCAGTTGGACTTTCCACCGATAGAGTGGAGGGGGAGAGAGGTGAGTGCTCATTGCCACAGGAACGAGGATCAAGTGAGTATATCTTCTTTATTTCATCCCTAGAGCAAAGCATGCTGTTAACCCTTGAAGTGCAAGGGTAGCCCCACTGCAAGGGTTAATTTTAAAATTTCCTGAAGTTTTTCTGTACACTACACACTTTTGGGTGTTTTTTTGAGCATTTGTACAGGTGTTTTTGCAAGCTTTTCAGGCTTGAGCGTTTTATTTTTAAGCAATGCTAGTTACTAGGCAAACAAAATGCTTGAGATACATATGTTGTTGCATGTTTTTCGGACATTTTCCAGACGCTCCCATTGAAGTCTATTGGGGTCAAAAGCTTAACACTGCTCATGTACTTTTCCGAGCTACAGGCATTTTGCTATAGGCGACAGAATGCTCAGATGTGAACAGGGGCCATTTTAAAAAAATGCATTCTTCTTGTTGAGCGTTGTAGTGCTTAGACATTCGAGCTACAAAAAACTCGGGTATGAAAGGTGCCTAAGGCTAGTAAATTTATAGTTAGGGCTGGATTTCCCACAAGGCCATCCAGCTACTGCCGTGTCGAACATTTATCATTCAGCCCCTTAGGCCCCGTTCACACTCCGCGATATGCAAATCGCGCGATTGTCGTGCGATTTGCATTTTGCCCGATATCGCGAGATTTGCCGCGCGATATCGCGCAAATGCTTGCATTGAGCAAGCTTGAATCGCGGATAAATCCGCTCCAAAAAGGGTCCTGCTGTAGCGACACACGACCCACGACAGCAGGACCCTTTGCCCCATTGAGAAGCATTGGGGAGCGATATCGCGCGGTAATTTGCCGCGATATCGCGGGAATTACCGCGCGATAAATCGCTAAGTGTGAACGGGGCTTTAAAGTCTAAGTAAGAGTGTTTTACTGTGAATATACAGTATTTGTTGGCATACTTGGGGATCAGAACTTTTTTCAGTTTGCAATTAGTGTTTTATTTTATTTTTTTCAGAATAAAACATATCATGAGACCTCCAATTCAACTGCAGCCATTATTTCCATTAAAGCTACAAATGCCACTTGTACCGTGCATGTAGCTTGCTACACAGCAGGAGGCGTTGGGCCATACAGTGAAACGGTGCAGCTTGTTATTCCAGGTGATGGTGAGAGCCTTTTATATTATTTTTATAGTCAATATCTGGTGCTAAACAACTGTTGTTCTATAGCAGTGTTTCTTAAACTGGATCAGGACTCAAACTGGGTTGCAGATGTGTTTGGGATGGGTCGCCACTGGACTTTGTATCCAAGAGCAAATGATCAGATCAAGTGAGAGCACACTAACTATGACTGACATTATAGATGCATTCAGGGAACTAGAAGGGGAGTGGGGGTTGTGTTAATGAGGGAATTACATAGTCAAGGTTATAGCGAGGAAAGACCCGGTAATAGTTTGAAGTGTCTAGTACTACTAACTTCAAATACAATGCAGATCCTATGTCTCTTGACTCTGTCACTCTTTATTAGGAGTCCCTAGACACACTCACATTTCAGGAAGTGCCCTGGTATTCTTCAGGAGGAATTCCAGAAAACAGTAGATTTTTCAGGGGACTGCTTACACACAATTAACATTATAACATGTTTCAGTTCTGTTCCAATTTTATAGTAAGGTGGTAAGCACCAAAAAAACAGTGTTCCATCTGTGGAAGAGTAAAGCTGACCATATACAGTACATTTATTTTTTTAATTTTTGTTCAGCCTGTGAGCTAAACGAAAAACACATAACAAATTCCTCCACCCACGCTAAACAGCGTAGTTGGACGAATCCCGCTTTGTCCTTTGTATTCTGACAGCGGTGGTGTGTCACTGTCAGAATATCCTGAAAAGTGACGGCAGCTGTCTGTGTCATTGTTTGCCTAAAGATTTCCCATGCGGCTCCTCGATTTTTCTGATGTCGGGCAGAAGTGTGTTGTCATTGGCACCCTCTGCATGAATTTTGGTCGGTTAATGATGAACTTCACAGAGTGTGTGGCCAGCTATAGTTATTTTGAGGCAGAATCAGCTTGTCCAACAGTATCTGTGGGTAGCTAGCATCTAGCTGCCACCAGTTTAAGCATTGTTCTGCACTAGTTCTCATTTGCTGTCCTCCCCTCTCACGACTTATTATTAATGCAGAGCAGCATTAATTACTGTGTCTGTGAAGGTTCTCATTCATCCAGGTCATGGTATATCTGTAAAAAATAAATCAAGCCAACTGGACTTGCCGTATTTTTTTTTCTTAAGGTGTTTCGCTGGTCATCTCACTAGCTTTCCCAATTCAGTATGACTTCTAGAAAAATCAACATAAGCTGTTAAATATAACCAGCATGGGGTCAGAGACCTCATGGAAGTAAAGTGTTGATTGCATTTACATAATTAGAGCTAGCAGGTGTTATTAACCCACCCAGAGAGAGGTGTTAAATCAGTATTGTATGTTGCAGACAAGTGATGTCTCACCCCCCTCGCCCGACCTCGATTCAAGCCTTCTCATTTTTACATAAAAGTCACTCCTTTGAAGACAGTCAAGTACGCATCCTGAGAACTAGTTTAAGCCTTTTAGCCTCTTTCAGGCCATTTATGTAAAAATGGGGAAGCCAAGCTTGAATAGGGGCAAGGAGTGGTAGCTCCAATTATGCCAATTAAATCAATACTTCACCTCCATGAGGTCTCTGAACCCATGCTGGTTATGTTTAACAGATCGGATTGGAGCAACATTCACCATATTTATTAGACATGTGCAAATCATGTAAATTTGTTTTGGAGTAAACAAATTAAAAATAAAACATTTTAATTAATTTTGTCAAACGAAATGAATAATTTTGCTATTTCAGATTCGGAGGTGTATACACCAAGATGGTGACGCCCATACAGGCATGTGACGTCACCCAACCCCACGCACGTCTCCCTTCTGCCAACTAATATGTGCCGAATATGTTTTTCGGATATTTGGGCATATAATAATTTGTTCATTCAGACAAGACGCCGAATCAACAAAATGTAGTTGATTTGCAGCTTCGTCCAAATCCGAATGCACAAGTATAATATTTATTCCCAGAGAATTTTTTACAAGTCATTCTGAATTGAGAAAGTTAGTCAGATGACCAGCGAAACGTCTTCAAGAAAAAAAAATACAGCTAGTTGCCTTAATATTTTTTTTTTTTTTACAGATATAGCATTACATACTGTTTTTGTGTGTTTATTTTGTTTTATACAACCTTGACATTTTGATAAAAATTCCCTTCTTTTGCCCCAGTTGGAACAGTTTTCTTCTTTAAGGTCTTTAGACTAAAATGTTTAAGACCCCCTGCTCTATAGATTTTCAAGACATGTTAATGGCAGGAAAATGTAGGTAATACACTAAGACGTTGTATATGTTTGTAACAAATTTGATCTCCTGCCCTGCAATGTAGCATCAGGAAATACATTCACTTGGTTTCTCAGTATTTTAAAGGCCGTTATACCAAAAATACAAAATAAATGTTTTAATAAGATTCCTCAATTAATAAGAATGTGTATGGTCAATTCTCTTGCACATTATATTTTTAGAAAACCAGTTTGCTTAACAGAAAATAATTTATATTTCTAAATATAAAAATCGGTTCGTCTCCTTCTTCCAGGTACACTAGCATCTGCAACGTCTTCAACTCCGGCAACAGGAACTGTCAGTTCCTTTATGATATTTTTGGGCTCTGTCTCTAGCTTCATGATACTTCTACTAATTATTTATGGTGCAGTAGTGCTTATTAGGAGGAAAAAGGAAACAGAATTTGGGTAAGTTCGAGAAATATTTGGTGCCTATGAAATTTAGGTGAAAATGATGTTTATACTTTTAAACAATGTAGTACACAAAGACTTAATTCTGAGCTAGGAGTCTCCTCTTATAGTGACTTCCTACAGCCACAGATCTTTATGGCTGCACAGATCTTTAAAACTAGTAAAAGATACATAAATTAATAGTGCATTTGCATGAACATTTGGGTATTACATTTTATCTTAAAGTGTATGTCAACGCAGAAAAAAAAAATCTCTGTAATACAAACACATCCTAATGGTTTGCCTTTAAAAATACTGCAGGTACAGAATAATGCCCGTTGATCCAGAGAGCTCCTACTTTTATGTTTCAAATGACAACACAGTGCCTTTGCTACACTAAAATTTAAAATAGTGTTTTCAGCCCTGCCCAGTTCTCTTTCACTACAGAATACCCTTCCCCCCTTCTCATCTCTGTAACACAAAGAGAAATGTTCTGTGGTCCAGCAGGGGATAACTGGACAGGGCTGATACCACTATATGGAATTACGGTGCAGCGGAAGCAGAGTGCACAGGAATTTAGGAGCACAATTAATTTTGGCAGATAGACAAGTACTTGCAGGAAACATGGGGACGTTAACATATAATTCAGACATGTACTGCATATGCTTTTTTTTTGTCCATGCACATTCTGTAAATAGAAATTACAATTACCTAATTAAGCTATTCTCAATATCACACTTACAGGATGAGCCAAATGGCCATAAGCTAACCACTCTCAGGTAGAACATTGATCAGCCAGGTTACAAGACCTGTCCTGGTTGCTTTTGTTACCTTGTGAGATAAGGGGTGGTAGCTGCCTCCACATGTACTGCT
>NW_017306314.1:1999102-2013767 GCF_000935625.1 Nanorana parkeri
AGCAATTTATATTTATAATATTTATAATATAATAATAGTGTGAGTTTAAAGTGGTGGAGGGCAGTTATTCTCCTATGTATATGCACAGCCTGAAGCTTGAAACATCTTATATGCTTGAATCAACAATAGTAATATGAAGAGTAGTAAAGCATGTATATATTTTTGATAAAGATCAGCTAATGTTTTTGTGAGTACAGGTGGGCTGAATCACTTGTCAGGCTCTTATTCTTCTCAGAGATTCCTTTGGTGATGTTTTCCTGCATTATTTTGGGTGTCTATCCCTACCACAAGAGAAGAATTACAGTGCCACAATATGGCATTTTGGTGGGGGTATCTCACCAATGAAGTCCAGATGAAACACAGAAGAAGTGTAGCTTCAGTACAAGTACACACCTCAGGATCAGTGTTGAAAACAAAGGGGGGCTTCAGGGCTCCTTTAAGATACTGCACTCTGCTCTTCACAACTGGATGTGTGGAACTACAAAAACTGGGGGCTAGAGAGGGGTTAGCTAAACTTTGCATTTGGAGCAGATTCCTATATCACTCATCAGCTACAGTTACAGTGTAGACTCAGACAAGCCAAATTGAAACAGAGCAATTTTTTTTTACAGCAGCTGAGTATGTGATGATAGCCCTCAAAGCTTGGGGAAAGAACAGGTAGATGGAGGAGTTTGTATTTTTAAAGTTAGTAATCACCCCCAGATATAATTAAAAGAACTGTGGTATTTTAAAAGTACTGTTAAAACAGAAATACAAAAATGATTTATGGATGATTTTCTCATATTTTCATTTTTTTTATGGATTTGAACATCCTAATAAATAATTGTGAATAAATAAATATTTATAATATTTAACACCAGACATCAGGTCACTGGACTAGGCAAAGTATGACTAAAACTTCTCGTTATCAAAATTATCACTTGTCATTTCCTATAAACCAACTGTTCCCAATAACTGAAAGTGGATTGCTTGCCTTTTCCAACATCTGAATGATACACTTGCTATTTTGAACATGCTTGGTAATAATGGATAGAAATACGTAATCATATAGTTCACCAGCATTATATAAACTGCCACCTGGTGAACAAAAGGTAATTTCTGAGCATATGACTCAAGACAAACCGAAAACAATAGCTTCTGCCTTCCCTGTGTTATTTTTATGATTCATTCTCTGATACAGCACTAATATCAGAGCGGGACCTTTAGTTTAAACAGAGCATACATGGAATACCAGGGAAATGAAGCAAGTACAAAGAATGTTGTTATGATTCCATCATGCCTAGTGAGCACATGATCTGAGAAGGTAGAACATCATGGAGTTAAAATGTCACATCCTGTTGGCTGGGTGTCTCCCGAGTTAGTAAAAGTATTGTTGAGTGATTTTGTAGCTAGGGATACTACTATGTGGAAGGAGAATCTGTGAATTTGGCTTTTTCCATTCCATGTATGTCAACATGGTCTGGGCTAGATGTAAAAACAATAGGTAACTAAAAACACTGGGCACTAGTGAAAATTTGAAACTAGAGGTCCTTCATATTTTATATGAAATTCTTACTCTCCTGTCTAGGTTGTGAGATGCCAATAGACTCCTATTAACCCTACTTTTTTCGAGAATTATGAAAGACCAAAGCTTAACACTTACAATTTTGTTTACTTTTTATTTCTCCTTTCTATGGCCACATCTAGAAAAGGGTGTGAACAAATAAATCTGCGCTTCTGGAAAAATAAAATTTAGTAATAAATTAAATTAATTAAATTAATAAAATAAGAATAAATGTGAATAAATGTGAATAAATGTGAATAGTTATACCCCAAGCTGCTCTGAAAAAGGTGGAACCTAGTATGATCAAAAGAAACAAAGCGCTAAAGGTAGCTGTATGAGCAAAGGAATAAGCTATAATTGATTCTGGCGAGGTCAGTATGGAAGCTAATATAAAAGTATAAAACAGGACTAGCTTCATAAACAAGTATAGATATAACCAGTCTAACCAAAATACAAAAATCAATTAAAACCACTAAAATTCATTCAGATGGAATAAATAAACGAACAATGTTTAAAACGTCAAAATCAGTGTCCAATGCTTAAAAAATCCAAGTGAAAGGTGGTTTCCATGTGCAAATATAAAAATGTGCAAAAAATAGCAGTGTACTTAAGATTGATCCAAACTGTCCCTCTCGGGTAACAGGTGACCTTTACAGCTTACAGCTACCTTTAGCGCTTTGTTTCTTTTGATCTAGAAAAGGGTGCCTACATCTAATCATGGGTTTGAAAGAAAAGAGGTATAGAAGCCGCTGAGTGGGGTCTCAAGACTCTTTGTAGTTTAAGTAACATGCAGCCATAATATATGACAAGTAGATTCCACAGAGTAGGTATGCATATTAGACATACTGTATATCTCGCTACTACTAAGACGATTCTTGACTTTATTTCTGCAATATATTATCAAACCGCATGGCTTGTGACAAAGGGGGTGCAATCTGCCCTTTTAAGAGCCTTATCAAACACAAATGCTAAGCCCTGACAAATGCCATGCCACTAAACAATGTGGGTGCCTCAGTGGTCAGTAGAAATGCAGTTATTGGACAGGAAAATAGCATTTTAGCCCTCATTCAAAAGTAGGTACGATTTGGAATTCCTGCGGCAGGAACTTACAATTTCCTACAGCAGGAATTACAAATCTTCAGTTCACAAGCGGCAGCTGTCACCCGTTCAAGTTAAGGATCTGGTGACAGCAGCTGCATATGAAAGTGGCAGAACGCTGACACTCCGCATGTAATCGTACAGTATATGAATCGATTACATGTGGTTAGGAATCAATCACTATCCCTGGCTGCATCGGTATTCTGTCCAGGGATAGTGATACATTCCTAACCGCATGTAATCGTATCATATACGATTACATGTGGTGTACCAGCACTCTGCCGCTTTCAAATCTGCCTGCTGTCATCCAATCATTAACTTCAATGCCGAAGGCAGCCAAGTGAAGAACTGAGCCGAATGCCGTCCGGCTATTCACTTGGGCCCCGTGCGGCTGTTTCAGCCGTACATCGGCCAAAATCAGCCATACATCGGCTGGCTTCGGTCAGCCAAATATGCTCTGTGAAGAAGCCGTTCGACTCCGCTAATCCAACATCTGGATTGGCTCAGCCGAACCCCAGGCAGTTCACTCGCTGCCGTTTTCCCCTATTCTCGTAGGGGCCAAACGGCAGTGAGTGAATAGCCAGGACTGAGACAGTCGCACATTGATGCATAGACGAGTCATTTTCCACAAAAGCAATGTTTTGATATGATATGTGTGCAGAATGAATGCACTTTTGGTGTCTCATCACACATACAGACAAATTGCCAGTGTTTCTGAATGTCTTTACACTGCAATGTTTTCATTTTATTTATCTAGACATGCTTTTGTCAGCTCGGATGATTCAGACTTTGTAGTGAATTACACAGCAAAGAGGTCCTACAACAGGAAAGCCATTGAAGTCACACGTAAGTTAATTGTGCCTCACTAACTTCTAACAATAGCACAGAATATGTGGTGTCTATCTGATATAAAAGTTGTTCCGCATGTTGACAGATTTAGACCTGTTTGAATACAATGAAGGGATTACCAACACAAACCTGTATACAAATGTATACTGAGTAAGTGATGATAGAATGAGATTGCCATTCGCTTTTCAGTAAAGATAAAGTGATCAGCAGATGCAAAGATATGGGTAGCTGAATTGACATCGCCTGTAAAAGTCAAGCTATAGACCACCCTTCATGCATTCCATGCCTCACTATTGGTCTTTAAAGTAGAACTCTGGGTAAAAGTATTCTAAACCCTTGCTTAACTGCTCGCTTTTGTCTAGGTTCAAAAATAACAAAGATATACTTACCCAATCCTTGGAGCCAACCAGCTGTGACAGTGCTCCCTCCAGCATGTCTTCTCCACTGCAGTGATGGTTTGTCCCTCGGTGTCCATACGACCTATACATTGTATAAGACGTGATGACTCATAGGACGTTAGACTGCTGCAAAGGAGGAGGAGAGAGGCTACAGGGACTGTCCTAAGAGCATGCTGCCCCGAGGATTGGGTGAGTATAACTTTATGTTCCTCCTAAGCCAAAAGAAGCAGTTAACCCTTGCAGTGCGGGGGGCCCCACTACAAGGGTTAAGAAACATTTTACTGGGAGTTCTGTTTGAAATGGGATGGGGGGGAGGGGGATTTCAGGAGGTCAGAAAGAGCACCTGCTAATTCGTCATTTACAGGAAAATGTGAAGCTTGCATTCAGACTTCAGCTGTCTCTCCCTGCTTCTTTTTTAATTTTGGCATGCAGTTTATAAAGTCTTATGACTTATGAATTGGATAAAGTGGCTGGTGTTAAGCTGGCCATACACTTTTAGAATTTTGGCTGAGGAATCTGCCAACATTTTATAAATGGGTATCCCTTCCTGTTCGTCCACAAGAGATTACTCAATCGACTCTGTAAAAGGAGCCTGGCTGAAAATTGGCGGCCGAACAGTAACTGCGGCAAATCAGCCTCAGTCACTGTTAGGGAATCCTGAGAGTAGGTTCCGTCAGTCAAAATACAATAGCTCAGCAATGGAGAGTCATCCATTCATGCTGTTTAGTGTAGATGGGGGAATCCGTTAGATTTCTATTCTGCTTGCTCTTTTTTTTTCTCACCTGTTGCTTGCTGTTAGAGGTGTTCAGGACGGCTGAGGGTTAGGGCAGCACTGAGACAGAGCAACCTTTTGCATTGTAGTCCTGCATCAATGTGCCTGGAGCTTCTGTTAGCAGTTTAGGCATCAAGAGGGCTATAGAGTCCTAGCATGGCCTGGAATGTCCATGATTATAGACTCCAATGGCCAAGTGACATACTGGCATTGCTTCCAGCAAGAAACTGAGTCGTAGTTTAGAAGGCAAGCTCAGTGAGAGTTGGGAAGTGCATATTCACAGGGCTGAGTGAAATTCTGTCAGTGCATTGAGGAATTCTATCCTATGGTCATCTTAAATAATTACGTTTATACATTTGTAGATGGATATGGTTATTAAGAGTGGGATAGAACTTATGGAAATTCAGTATAGAAATACATATTTATTTTTCATATTAAATATATTTATTTTAGTTTTTGACCATAAATACCCTTTAGTGTATCTTTCCACTGCAGTTCATTGTCCTTAAAGTGTAATTCCAGCCCTTTATTTCAGTTGTGTATAGTATGGTTAAAAGTTAGAACCGTTTGTCAAGTTTGTGTTGCAGGTTGGTTCTCAAATGGCGAACTTTCTTCTCACTTTCTGTACCAAAGAACTCCATTACTGGCACTGGAAAAGAGTGGAGAGCTACCTGACAGCAGTGAAAAGCCCCACGCTGTTTTATTTCCCAAGTGTTTTATTGATGTATGCATCTCATTGGAGGTATCTCATGCCTTTATGGTTACTGTCACTTGGACAGAAAATGAGGGGAAATTGTCCCCAATGAGAACACAAATAGCAACAAATTGATAAATCAGTGACAGAGGTTCTGACCACTGCTGCTCCACTCAAAACTCTGGAGCTCATTTGTTTAAACGAGATCACCCAAGTTAGTATGATTTTGGAAGAAGGAGGGGGCTCAACCAAATACCTTTAGTTCCATCCTGAGAATAAACAACAGCAATTGTCTAATAATATACAGCATAGCCTGTTGTTATCTCCCCCAAAATTGGTTGCTAGGGGTGTCTGCTGCTGTATGCTGTTACTCATGGGCATAAGGACTGTTAATTCTCCTGCCATGATAATTGTCTTGAGGACAGTCATCTCATGTCTACGTATAGAAGACATATACACTGCCTGGCCAAAAAAAAGTCACACATTCTAATATTGCCTCGGACCGCCTTTAGTTTTGATTACAACACACATTCACCGTGGCATCGTTTCCATAGGCTTATGCAATGTCACAACGTTTTTTTCCGCCCAGAGTTGCATTCATTTTTCACCAAGATCTTGTAGTGATCATGGGAGATTTGGACCACTGCGAAAAATCTTTTCCAGCACATCCCAAAGATTCTCAATGGGGTTAAGGTCTGGACTCTGGGGTGGCCAATCCATGTTTGAAAATTATGCCTCATGCTCCCTGAACCACTCTTTCATAATTCGAGCCAGATGAACCCTGGCATTGTCATCAGGTAAGAAAAAAATCCATTGATGGAAAAACCTGGTCATTACGTATATTCAGGTAAGCAGCTGACCTAATTTTTTTGAGGACATAACACTGCAGAACCTAGACCTGACCAGCTGAAGCAGCTAAGCAGCTGATACTGCCTGAAATCCAGGTGGTGACTTTTTTTGGGCCGGACAGTGTACATTTTATTACTGAAGAGTTGGCACCTATTGGGCATGTCATTTGAATCTTTTCATCATTTAAAACTAAATAATTGCCTGTACATTTGATAACTTTTTCCTCATTTCTTACAGTAAGTACATTAGGGATCAGTCAAGATCTGCAGCAGAAACTGGAAGATGTGATGGTCGAGAGAAGCTTATTGACTCTAGGAAAGGTGTTGGGTGAGGGTAAGCATCATAACCTGGCAGCATATTGGGCGAGTTACATTACTCCAGTTATGAATTGTTATATATACTTACATTGGTCTGGGTGGTTGGGCCACGGGGATCCTATAAACACTATAGTAGCCGGAGCTTCTACAGTGCTTTACAGCGATCAACCTGGTCCTGTATGGTTTTGCGTTCTGCAGCTTCCCCTCTGCTGTGAAAACACAGGGGGTTGTTTGCTCGGCACAGCACCCATTCACAGAATTCCTAGTATTGTAATCAATACATACAAGGCGAGAGGCAGATTGTGACATCACTGCCCCTTATCCAAACAGAGAACACCTTATATTTATTTATAAAAATACTAAATATTCTCTGAATGGCTGCTGTGCCAAGCAAACAACCTGCTGTGTTTTCAGAGCAGAGGGGAAGCTGCAGAGCACAGAGTCATACAGGACCTGGCAGACTTCTGCAAAGCACTGTAGTGGCTACTTCAGTGTTTTACAGGATCCCTGTGGCTCTGCTAGAGATAAATTATATATACTTACATTAGGCCAAGCTGTACCAATGTAAGTATACATAAAATGTTATACCCAGAGTTCAGCTTTAAATATTTGCACAGCAAACATTTGTTTTTTCCCCGAGTGCCAATGTTCTGGAGCACGGGTGTCCATAGCCTTTTTGCTGCCTAAGGGGGGTGCATGCAATCAGTGGTGGGGTGAGTGCTGGTGGGGAGCAAGCAGGGAGATGTGTGAGGGCTCTGCGTGCCCAGCTATTAGCAACCTGTATTGCTGTGGCCGTTCTGCCTGCTGCCTTCTCCCACGTGACCCAAAGAGATGCTACCTGAGGCAACAGCTTCAGGCTGCCTCATTAAAGGGATGGCCCTGTTCTGAAGTGAAGAGTCTATATATATATATTTAAAAGTTTTTCCTTTTACAAGCATCTGTTTAACTTTCGCCACTCTCTGCAGTTGGCTAGATTTCCCCATTCTACTTTGCAGAAATGTGGACAGAGCTATACAGTATATAATATTCTATTCTGAACATTATCATAGAAAATTTCCAGCATCTTCTGGATTTTTTTGTTATTGTCTGATCAAGGTTTATAACATGTAGTACTTCATAATTGGTAATGAACATTTAAACAATATTGAATATCATATTTCTTTTCCTACTTGAAAACTATTGTAACTGGGGTGTATAGCTTTGTTGGTACTGTTGGATTTCAAATTCATTTGGAAGAATCAGTTAAGGTTGGATCTTTCCAGACTATCGCTATTGGTTTGTCCATAGATACGCCAACAGCAGGTGTGGTGTCCTCCTACACTTCTTATTTCCACCATGGGCACACACAAGCATACTAACAAGATCATATGCATGTTTATGAAAAGATAATTCAGTAGCTGGATTATGTTTGTATGTTGCAGGTGTCTATGAGGATCTTTAAAGGAGATCTGTGATAAGGTTTATTCCTTTCAGAATTGGAATCAGTAATTCTCTGCCACGTAGCACCTGGCTAGCTTCTCCATGAGTAGAGCTGGCCATGCACATGCACATATAGATTATGTGCAGATTTGGTATGGCCAAATAAAAAAAGTGCAACAGATTCCTCCATCTACACTAAACTGTGGGATGGGGCCAAGCTTCAGTATCTTCCTAGTTGGCCCCGCTGGCTCTCAAAACACCCGAACAATGCCTGCATCCAATCAGATTGTTCAGGTATTTTGACAGCCAGCGGGGCCAACTAGCAAGATACTGAAGCTTGGCCCAGTGGGAGATTTCTCCATCCACACAGTTTAGCGTAGATGGGGGAATCTGTTGCACTTTTCCCATCTGACAATAGAAAATCTGCAGATAATCTATAGGTGTTTGGCCAGCTTAAGGTGCACTGAATGCACGCTGGGGACTCAGATGCTAATGCATCTTATTATCTATGAACCTTTTTTTATTATACTTCTTTTCCATTCAGGTGAGTTTGGATCAGTGATGGAGGGTGAGCTGCACTATCCTGATGATACAACTCAAAAAGTAGCTGTCAAAACCATGAAATGTAAGAAAACTTTTTTTGCATATTCACTTTGCACAACAGTAGTAAAGATTTTTGATTCAGTGAAAATAATTTCAAACCAGCAAAAAAAAATAAAAAATGAAAAGAGCTTCCAGTTTCCCAACTGTATTTTCTTCATACATAACAAAACTTACCTAGTTGGGTGCTACATTTTTTACAGAACAAATAAATATACATTAATATATAATAAATGTGGGAGCGTGAAAGTACCTTCTAACTGATACACAAATCACAATGATATTTCCAAAGCTGCAGTAGGAGGTATAGAGAAACCAAAAGAAGCATTTTTAAAGTGAACGTGGTACTTTGCCAGTTAATTGACAGGCTCTCTTGATAGACTATCCCCCTTCTGCTTAGATTTCTCTTCCCCAAGCTTGCTTGTTACGCTGTTCGCCTGCCCTGATTTAAGAGCCCCAATGTAGGCTCTGTCTTGGAGCTTTCACAGGGCTATTGACCTTCCCTTCACCTTCATGTGACAGTGCTTGAACCTGGTGATTGGCCACTCAGGAATGAGCACTACATCATGCAAAACGTAGAATACCGAGCATTTCTAGGGGTTCAAGGAGCTTTGAGGAAGCATGGAAATGGCTAAGGTTATGAAGCGAACCTGCGCAGAATAGACAGAGTGACAGTGGTACACCAGAGACAGACCTGCCACCCACCCATGTGTTTAGGAAAAGAAACAATTGCTACCTTTTGTGCCCCTGCTGGAGTTCCACTCATAAAAATTGGATTGTTTGACAAATGTATAATATATGGTAATAATATTGAATTATTTGTCTGTTTTTTCTAGTGGACAACTTTTCACATAGAGAAATAGAAGAATTCCTCAGTGAGGCTGCATGTATGAAGGACTTCAATCACCTTAATGTTATTAATCTGCTGGGTAAGATTAAGTATCTGCAAATAAAGAAGTCCGTACTTAAATATGCCACCATTGAGCCGCCTAATACCGGCCATTTTTATTAGGTTTTATGTTTTGCAGAATTCCTTCTATCCAAAACATATATTAACCCTTTTATGAACAGATGTCATCGAACCCTAGTATGCGTCAATTAATTTGACAATAACTCTCTGACAAATATGGCAACTGAAATCCTCTTTTATACCCCATTTTAGAAAAATATACACACCTTCATTTGGTACACTTATGATGCCCTGCTCGTGTATTTTTTTACAGGAGCCATGCTGATTGGTTCCTGATTGTTAGCATAAGGCTGGCCACTTTCAGTGTTTGTGGTCCTAAACAGGTTTTACATCTTGCCAGATCTTGGCAACTGGAAAAAAAAAGTGAACGATGCCATTTGTCTTGCTATCTAATCTAACATACTATAGTTCCTGGGCATAGAGGTGGGTCTAAGCTCTTTATTGCTCTCTCTCTCTCATGTCATTACTAGATAGCAGCTGTGAAAACCTAGACCTATGAAGGCAAAGACAATTTTTAGAGTATGTCTGGATACAGTGACATCATCCCTGATTTCTCAATTGACTAAAATTATTATATGTATTTTTTTCTATTGCTTGAGGTCAGCCAATAGAAAAGTACCATCTAATAGGAAAAGGAGGGATGAAGGAAGGAAGCCAAAAGAAAGTAGGCAAAGTGTATTTTTACAGTTTTCACATCTGCTGGACAGCTATGACATGAAAAAGCAACCAAAAGCTTAACCCAGCCTCCATGCACAGGTACTGGTAAATCGGACATCAAGAGGAATGGCAAGGGTCACTTTACATAATCATTGCATACCGCTTTATAAATGCCTCTTAAAAAATGGAAGAGCCTTTGTTCAGCTTGATCTACATTACCATTCCCCTTATTTTAATACATTACATATACAGGCCATCACATCTGTGTTTATATACTGTTGGGACCTAATGCAGTACTCTATATGTCAAATGTAGAACAGACCTAAACCCTCATTTACACCATTTCCCCTGGCACTACAATACTCAAGATGAAGAATCCCAATTGTTTTCAATAGTGATCATTTACACCCGAACATCGTTGTAGCTTGAAAAATGCCTGAGCTTTTTTTGGGCAGAATCGTGAAATTATGGACCCATAGACTGTAATAGGAGCACCTGAAAAATGTGCATAATGTGAGTGTTTTAAGCCTGCAAATGCCTAAACAAAAGTGCCAAAAGTTGACAAATTGCATAAACACATTCATGGTCAGGTGTGAATGGGGGCGAAATATTTTCAGGCAAACAGAGGCTATGCTTTCTCCAATTTACTAAATACAAATGCAGCTTGCCCTCACATACAAAGCTTGGGACTATGCACACATACATTCAATAAAGTCAAATGCACATCCCTGTTTTTGAAACAGCCTATATCTGATCTTACACTTCCTCTGCTCATCAGAGCAAGACTGTTTGTTTGAATATAACAAAATACTTAAATCCTAGAATTAGGAAAATAAATGTTTTGCTGCTATTTTATCCACTTCTGCCATACTGCCATTTTTGTAATCGTTTTATATTAAAGTATTACTATTGTGTAGTAATATAGTACAGTATTAGTGTATAATTTTATGTACTGTATATACAAATATGTAGAAACTGTATAACCTACCAAAAGATTGTTTGTGAGCTTGAACACACACATGGGCAGAAATTCATGCGCATACGAGTATTCTGGAATGGATAGTGAATACCGTACACCTATATAACAGTGTCAGCAAGGTTTTAGTAATCAGGCTTTCTGTATGTTTCCAATACAGGAGTTTGCCTAGAAGTGGGTCCTAGAAGAATTCCCAAACCCATGGTTATTCTACCCTTCATGAAATATGGAGACTTGCACAGTTTTCTTCTCTCCTCCAGAATCGGATCTGGTCCTCAGGTAAATTGCATAGAACATTATTTTAGGACGGAGAAACTTTTCTCATAAAATTGTTATCAATTATTGAGAATGGGTTATACTTATTATTTAACAAAAGATATGGATTTTCTAAGAAATGAATGAATATCTGGCTATGCATTCTGTTTGATTAATGAGTTAACCATTGCTGGTTAGGATGAATAGCCGGCTATGATAAACTTGTCTGACTGGTTATCCATACAAACACAGTGATGTGGATCACTAGCTGTCCAGGCAGCAGAGCCCCAAAAACATGTATGTTTTTGGAAAATGGATTAAAATCAGACAACCCTGAGCTAAATCCCTATTATTATTCATTAGTTTTATGTTCATTGAATTTCAGCACTGGTAATGCAAATAAATTACATACAATATGTCTTTTTTATCTTAAATTAGAACTAAAGCCAAAACTTTTTTTCGTTTTGTATAGAATAAGGGAGGGTTATAACCCCCGTGAGCTTTTTTTGCATCTGTGTCCCTTTGGGTAGATTTCACTACTTGTCGGATAGCCACAACAGGAAGTAAGAGGACATTTCTCCAAAGAGAGGGAAATCCCTTGTGGTCATCAGGGTCACCAGAACTAGTGACCCCGTTGTAGGATTTCGTATCTATTCCTGTTCTGATGACAACCCAAAATTTGGGATTTTCTTTCACTTTCAATAATAAGAGTCACCAGGACAAATATAGTGGGCGATTCTCCTTAAAGGGGACATAGACAACAATAAAATCCTGACAGGGGTTCTAATGCCTCTTCACTATATCCAAAACTAAAAAAAATGGCTTCAGTTGCACTTTTAGTATCTACTACCAAATACCAAATTAAAATCAATATTTTAAAATAGTGGACCACACAGAATTGCCTTCTTATAATGGAAGGTCCTCACTTCCAGCACAAAACCCAATAACAAGGAGTTTAGTCTCTGCTCATGGGTAATTGGGCAGAGTCATGCAAATCATCCAGAACCGCTGGTGTATAGTGCAGATATAGCCATAATCTTACAGAGCTGGTGTTAACAACTTGCATGTAGCTGTGTCAGGCTTCTTAGCCCTCACCAGTGCAGGATATGGCTTTACTCAGTGGTGTAGGGCTTGAATGTCTAGGGGAGGCCATACAAAGGTAGGTAGAAAGGACGGTCCTAGTGAGGCCATACAAAAGGAACTGAAAAGCTCACCTCCAGCACAAAATCCTAAAACAAGGAGCTCATTGTCTGCTTATGGACAAGTGGACAGAGTCATTCATATTATTTCTTTTTGCCCCTTTTGGCCATCTGTGTATCCAGAACCTCTGATGTATAGTACAGATATGGCCATAATTACGGTGTGTTCTGGCAATATTCACAGAAAAAAATGCAGGTTAGCTATCAGAAAGAAAATGACTTTCTGTAATGTTTCTGGTATTTCATACAATCGGTTAAGATGTTCTTATCTTTCTCTTTAGCATGTGGCATTACAGACTCTGGTGAAGTTTATGATTGACATTGCTACTGGAATGGAGTACCTCAGCAACAAAAACTTCCTTCATAGAGACCTGGCAGCCCGCAACTGCATGTGAGTAATGGCAGGGATCATTCTCAAGCACCCCTGTTCAGATACATCCTAGTTTATTTGTGGAATCAAAACAGATCATAATAAAGAATTGCTGAAGCTCTGTGGACAATCGGGCATTCTCAGCAGAAACCTTCCTGAGTGATGATGCTGGGTACCAGACTCAGAAGAATACAAATTTAACTTCCCATTAACCCCTACAAACTGTATCTTTTGTGTAGCTAAGTATTTTTTGAGGCGCAGTATTTTAGAATCAGGGACTGATGTTTAAATGCTGTTTTCATGGCATTACAGCCACTAAAATGGAATTTGAGAAGCATTTCCTATTCTACTCAGTGCCATCTAGCGACTGTAATGCCATGCAACGGCATTTACCCAGCTGTAAGCTCAGCAAAGCCTCTTACATCAGCCCGTTAGAGTTACCATTTATAAATGTATAAAATAAAGGTGAAAGTTGTGTCAATCTTTTGTAAAAACATTTATAAATAATGGTATACTTCCCAACGTACTCCAGACCAGAATGCCAATATGTTCAGGTGGGTGCTGGAATTACTTGCAGATGGCGCCGTGTAAATCCAAACCTGAAGAAACTCACCTGCGCACCAAGATCCAATGTATCAACATGCTTTTATTATGTTTGCCTGATGAAGGGACCGTTTATGGTTCCAAAACATTGCTGTTCACTAGTGTAACATGTATTCTTAGCCTCTAATAAAGGCATGTTACATTGGTGTGCGGATGACTTTCTTAATGTTATACATAGATCCCTTAGTTCTCCAGACATGATTTCATATAAATAACTGAAACATCATAGTTAGATATACACACACAAGTACAGTGGACATCAAACAACACAAGTTGATAAACCAAACAAACAGGGACATCTATCAGCGGAGACAGGTCAGTGGGGTAGGGAAGTTTTTTTACAAATGAGTCCAGGCAATAACGCAGAGGTGAGAAATAAGCACATTTGCATTGCATTTCATTATTGATTCACATTCATTCACTATTGTATTCATTACACACTGATTGGATGCAGGCACTGTTCAGCAGTTAACTTTCCACCACTTTTGGAAAATCTAATCTTGTTAGACTGGGTGGTGCCAGCAGGGCTACTAAGGGATCAAATATTGGCCTATTCCACAAGAATCAGCCAAAATTTAAGTTGTGGGTGGCCTGCTTTAGCGGTAGTGACACTGTGGTACTTTTGTGACAACAGTTTAGGCCTCGTAACGCATGACGCAAGAAGACAAACTATGACTTGTAAAACTGATGTGAGGCTTCTGTTATGTTAATATAGCAGATTGTATTATTGTCGTCTCTTGATTTCTAGGTTGAGAGACGATATGACTGTTTGTGTCGCTGACTTTGGGCTGTCTAAAAAAATATACAGCGGTGATTATTATCGCCAGGGACGTATTGCTAAGATGCCAGTGAAGTGGATTGCTGTGGAAAGTCTTGCTGATCGCATCTACACTGTCAAAAGTGATGTGGTAAGATATAATTGGTGTCCACTATTTAGAAAATAATGTCTCCTTCCCTTTTCTCTTGCTTGCGGACTGTTTCTCAGACATCCTCATGTATAATGCAGGGCTATGGACCCTGCATTGTGCATGATGATGTCAGAAAGACTCCCCCCAGCATAGGTGTCACTGACAGCAATAACCCCCCCCCCCCCCCC
>NW_017306314.1:2013909-2048490 GCF_000935625.1 Nanorana parkeri
CAACCCCCCCCCCCCCCCCCATTGGTGCCAGTGATCACAATAATAACCCCCAGCATTGGTGTCACTAACTGCAATAATAACCCACAGCAGTGGTGTCAGTGGCCACAATAAATCCCCCAACATTGGTGTCAGTGACCTCAATAATAACCTACAGCAGTGGCATCAGGGGCCAAAGTAATACCCCCAGCATTTGTGTCAGTGATCAGGATAACACCACTGGTACTAGTGACAGCAATAATAACCCTCAGCATTGGTGTTGGTGACCAAAATAATAACTCTTCAGCATTGGTATGAGTGGTCGCAATAATAACCTATGACATTGGTGTCAGTGACCGCAATATTAACCCCCAACATTGTTGTCAGTGACTGCAGCAATAACCCTCAGCAGTAGTGTTGGTGCGAGTGCTGTTAATTCCCCCTATAGCCAAGGACTTAAAGTGGACTCTTACCCCCTTTTACTAAAAATCACACCAGCATGCAGCTCTGCATTCATTAGTTAAACAAACTTGTTTTTCCTTTATTTGTAAATGTTCATCTACTTCCGGGTCCACTTCTGGCACAAATTATGTAATGTGCCAAAGAGTTGCATCCTGGGAAGGTTACATCAGTAGAGCATTGCTGGGAAATCTCATCTGTATTCTCATGAGATCTCAGGGATTTTCCTCCCCTGAGATGATGTGCATGGTCACATGTCTAATCAGAGAAGTAATAGGAGATCTAGTAATCTGCCCTTAGTACACATGGCCACTGTCAGAAGACTGGGGAAGAAAAAAGAAACAAGGAATGCAAAGAATACAAAGCCGGCAATTATCTAGAAGTATGTGTTTGTAGATTGTCATTACTAAACATTTCTAAAGGTGTGTTTGTTGTATTTTTAAAGATATGGTTAAAGGTCCACTTTAAGAAGGGCTTATGTTACTTTCCACATTTGCAAGAACATTTTTAGCATTTGCAAATGGAGAATAAAGTGCAGCCAGCCCTTCTCCTAATCTACCTAAAGCAGACCTGCAGGTTCCTATTCATTCTTAAATAATGATGATCTCTTATTTAAAGAATTATTAGCAACATTCAGCTTATCCCTATTGAACACTGGAAACACATCTTTCATTTGTCCCTTCATCATGTTTACAGCAACTATGTCCTCAATTATCTACAAACACTCAGCGATCACTGAGTGTTTGCATTTGCTCTCCTCTCTGACACGCTGTCACGGGAGGTTGAGCGTGCGGAGCAGGAAGGAGAGCTCAGCCTCCTGTGACAGCGCTGTCTCCACCCACACACCACTCTGCCAGACTGAGATAGGTGGCTGAGCGTGGTGGGATGAGCGACACCGGCCATTCACAGCGCTCTCCTCTCGCAGCGCTCGGACGGCTGTCACTTTGTCTTCTCACCGCTGGGACACAGAGCAGCGCCCAGCAGGGAGGGAAGAAAACTGGGATGCACCGATGTATCGGCAGGAAAATGGCACTTTCGGCATTTAGCCAAAAGTGCCATTTTCAGCCGATGTGTTTCGGCGGATGTGTTTGTTTGTGTTTATCTTTACATGTACTTTCATTTATTTGTAGTCTAACGTATCTCTGATATCTTTTGAAAATTAGATTATCAAGTTTTTATGTACCACATCTTAAATTTTTTAAGTCTGTGTCATAAATTAACATATGTGTGTTATGTGTTCGCATCTGTTTGCCATACATGAAATTGTGGATGTTTTTAGCCTATTGCTAATTATTTATTTTATCCAGTCATGGCACTACCTCTAATGATAATAATACCTATATTTTTTTATTATTATTCATGCATCCTATTGACAGTGTATAGTTTTTTTTTTATAGCCCTGAAGTAGGGGTATTTACAGTATGTGTTACCCAAAATGCATCACCTATAAACTTGTAGTAAATATAAGATTAAGTAATATTTATTCAGCTTACTGATCCATTCTTTTGGCACTTTGCTGTCTTTTGTACTCCAAAATGATTCTCAGTATTTCACTTTTATGCCTTAATTGGCTCCTGTGTAATTTGGCCCTTTATGCATGTACAATCGGGACCTTAGACTGTAAGCTCCTTGAGGGCAGGGACTGATGTGAATGTGCACTATGTAAAGCGATGTGTAAATTGTCAGTGCTATATAAATACCTGTAATAAATAAAGCCTTGGCTTACTTTTCACATGTACAATTCAACATGCTTCATCTGATTAGTGGCTACAGGAAAAATTATAATGGCAAGATCAGATATGCAGACCTAGGAACTCAAGTGCAGTTGTCTCACCAGGTTAAGTATGTAGTTTATGGCTCCAGCATCTATCCAAACCTGAAACACCAGTTATGGGTGGACTGTTCTTTTAACTATTGATGTGCCCTATAGTGGATGTGTTGGGATTATTGCACCCATTAACAGAAATCCCACCTTTTTTAGAACTAATTATGTAATAATTCTCAACTAAGCAAATGGAGAGAAAGGCACTTGCTGGTCATGCTGTATGGATGTTGTTGTCCTCTTGCATAATCTCCTTGAACAATCCAATAGTGTGTTACTTCCAAACTCTTTGCAATGTTAATTGTTGTGTCTGTGATCAACATGAGTGGGATAGTGGGGACTGACCTTTACAGTGAAAGGGCTCATTCAAGGCTTCTGGAAATATCATCCTCCTTCTTTTGTGTTTTATCTGCAGTGGGCGTTCGGAATCACAATGTGGGAAATATCAACCAGAGGCATGACTCCATACCCCGGGGTCCAGAACCATGAAATCTATGATTATTTACTCCAGGGTCATAGGTTAAAGCAGCCAGCAGACTGCCTAGATGAGCTGTAAGTATTACATGCTGCACAATGAACCAAACACAATCACTGCACATTTATTTTGTGGTAGTGCATATAAGATTCAGGTTTTTTTAGGAGGAAATGCTTTACCAGTCTAAAAGACTGCCCTTCTATTCCTTAAAGCAGAACTCCAGGGGAAAATGTTATTAACCCTTGCAGTGGGGAAATCCCACGATTGTACGAGAATCGTGCAGTGTGAATGAAGACGTGCGACCGTTTCTACTATACGGTCGCACGTCTTTTGTCTAAGGAGCGTGCTAGAAAACCAGCCGAAAATCTTAAGATTTTCAGCTGGTTTGAATGATGCCCGGGAGACAGCGGTGCATTATTCAAACCAGCCGGTGTGCGTACGCGCACACTGCCCGTTCAGCATTGCGGTCATCGGAAGCCCGCCCCTCAGGGGGGCGGGCTTGCGATGATCGCAAGTACGATCTGCCTGTCCAAGATGGGCAGATCGTATGTTTATTTAATTACTTTACAACCATCGCAAGACCTTAGTCTTGCGATGGTTGTAAAGTGTATGGCCACCTTAAGACTGGCCCTTCCAGCGACTCTCCCTCTCCGCTGCAGCCATATATAGATCCCTGAGTCATCACGTCCAATACACTGTCTATTGGATGTGAGGATGCTGAGGGATCTACTATCACTGGCGCATAGGAAGAGACAGGCTGGAGGGAGTGCTGTGACAGCTGTCCACCTCCAAGGTTTGGGTCAGTATAACTTTTTCCCCTGGAGTTCTTTAACATCATAAGAGCATGATTTCTAATCACACTGTCCTCTAGTAGGTTGCACCTCTCAAGCTAAAGCCCTGTGCACTGACCTTTTCAGGCACCAAGGAAGAATAAGTTCCAGACTTTGAAAACAAGTCATTACAGGGGGTTTCTTTTTAATGTTATAGTCTCTATGTTATCAAACACTTCAAATCCAAATGGTCACAATACAATAAATAAATAGCTCTTATAATGGAACATATGAGGCAAGGTTTGGGCTTCCCAGGATTTTTGCCTCTTAGCTTGAAAAGGGACCCTGGGTGAGTCAAAATATCTCTGATATGTTCCATCAAAAGTTGTTTTACTTGTGCTTTTGTGATCTCCTGCACTTGAAAATTAGGTAAATAAGTAAGTCAGTAAATTAAGTTTTAAAAAGAAGAGCTTAGTGTTGGCACATAATCATTTAAGACAGTTTTCTTAAAGAAAGGAAGTCCTTTAGTCTGGATAATGGCCCCAGTAGGTAAAGTACCAGATTCTAATCAAAAACCAGTGTCAACAGTATTGGCACTGTTGCCAACTTGATACCCTTGTTGCCAACCCAAGCTTTCGTTGGATGGTTCAGAGACTTTGCTGTACATACTCATAACCAATTTTTTAACATCTAACTGGTCTGAGAGCATACTAGATTCACTGGATGGCAAAACAAATAATTGTACAATGTCCTCATATAGTGACAATTGTGACCACAGTATGAGTAGATTTTTCATTCATTCTTATTTGATATCCATACTTTGATTATTCCTCCATGATAAGCTGGTGGTGAGACTATTTGAAGCATATAAGCCACAGGTTTCCCTTCCCTCCTACATATAGTAGACCCTATTCACACTGAGTGATTTACGCTCAAATATCGCTCAATGTAGCTTGTCCAATGCATTTCAATGGAGCTGTTCACATCTCACAGCTCAATATCGCATTTAGCTTGTAGCTCAAGATTGTCACTCGAACATGACCTATTTCTCCAGCGGATTTTGTGCGATATGGCCCCCAATAGGCTTTGATAGACTGCCAAAAGAAGCGCTACGTAGCACGACAAAATTTGCACAGTAGCTCAATGTCGCTCAGCTCAAATCAGCGCTGAGAAAGCATTGATGTAGCTCAGTGTGAATGGGGTCTTAAACAGGAATGCTGTTGAGATCTGATCATTCGTGTTTATGACCAAAGTTAAAACAAAGGCATCCTGAGATAATAACTGCTTTCATGTATGAAAGTGGAGTAAGAGTAGATGTTGAAGAGTAGATATTATGTTAGATACAAAATAGATGATCCTCTATGTCTTACAGACAGGGTACATAAAAGGTTTACTGGTTGTATTACGATGAACAATTCCAGGGTAACTGTAATAACACTGTCCTATCTTCTTAAAATTTTCCAGGTATGAACTGATGTACATTTGCTGGAGACCAGAACCAGCTAATAGACCTTCATTCACAGAAGTGAAGGAATATTTACAGAAATTTATTCAGGGATTACCCCCTGCAGTGGACAAAGAAGACGTTATTTACATTAACACCAGCTTACCCGAAGACAGCGAATTCTTTACCCAAGACCCAGAAATCAGTGATATGCAAATAGATGTGGATTCCCAGTATGTGCATATTACTCCTGCAAGACCCGACACCACCACTGTGATTGTGGAGGTCCATGGAAGCAATATAGATGAACAGAGATATATCTTGGAAGGGGTGTCTGACGAGCAGGGTCGGGAGCCAGAGCAAGCCAGCGCTCCACTATTACATGACAGTTTGTCGCGTTGTAGAGCTCCATGGTGTGAGAGCGATACTCTTCTGGATGGTAACTCACTGACCGAGGAACTTCTCTATGCAGATGATTCTGCAGAAGACTCTGAAATTGCAGTATAGAAGACTCTGAAACTGCAGTAAAGAAGACTCTGAAACTGCAGTAAAGAAGACTCTGAAACTGCAGTAAAGAAGACTCTGAAACTGCAGTAAAGAAGACTCTGAAACTGCATTAAAGAAGACTCTGAAACTGCAGTAAAGAAGACTCTGAAACTGCAGTAAAGAAGACTCTGAAACTGCAGTAAAGAAGACTCTGAAACTGCAGTAAAGAACAATAATCTAATACTGAACATTTGGCACTCCTGTAAGAGAGACTTATTCACAGCTGCTCTTATTTCCTAAATATGGATATGTAATTCCTAGTTTCCACTATTTACCTGTGGAGAAATGTTCTGGCATTGAACCAATGTAAATACCACTCATTGTTCTGTACAGAGACAAATATGTGACATTTATATATAGAGGAAAACATTGATTCTTACAGGATGTAAATACTCATTGCGTATATATAATTATAAGGGCTACAGGGAGTATTTGCAATGAATTAGGTTTGTACCCTTGAAAACTCAAAGAATATAAGGATGGTCATGGACTCAGTCTTGGTTACATTGGATGGAAAATGTGTAAGTGTATTGTTAGCATTATAGAAGCAATGAACCTCATGGCATTAAAATTCAGGAACACAGGACTTAATAACCTGTAGGGGTAAAACTTTACCTGTATTTCAGTTAGAGAAGCTAGAGATCCAAACTCCATATAGTAACACAGAGACCCTGCTGCAGCCCCCAGGTTTTCTGAGCGGATCGCTGAAGTGACAACTTTTACTTCTGGTATTGCAAAAGGACTTCAAGAACAACTCTGAGACAATTCTTTATAAACCCTTGCTCTAAGGGCTACCCCTGCACTGCAAAGGTTAACTGCTCATTTTTGTCTAGCAACTAAAGTTAAAAAAAGTTATACTCACCTGAACTTCGCAGCCGGACGACTGTTACAGAACTCCCTCCAGCCTCTCGCGGCAGCAATGGTGTGTCTCTCGACATGCTCACATCCAATACACGGTGTATTGGACATAATGACTTGAGGATTCTTAGACCACTGCAGCAGGGGGGGCAAAGCTGGAAGGATCGCCCTAAAGGTGCCCATACACTGTACGATTATCGTACAATAATCGCGGGAAATCCCGCGATCGTACGATAATGGCATGGAAGGCGTGCAACCGTTTCTACTGTACGATCGCACGTCTTCCGTCGAACAAGCAGGCTGGAAAACCCACAGAGAGAGTGGCGTACTTGTTTGACAACTGCCGTTCAGCATTGCAGTCATCGGAAGCCCGTAAAGTTTTTTTAAATTACTTATTATTAATTTTTTAATTACTTTACAACACTCGCAAGACAAAAGTCTGATAACTTCATCTCTCTGCTCGCTATGCTTTTTCCCCATATTAGCATGTTCCTTGTCAACACACCCGACTCGCTCACAGTACTGACACTGTCTCCTAGCCTGAGTGCTGCTGCATAGGGGATTGTAATAGGCTAATATCAAGTCAAATTCAGGTACATTGGTTGCATAAAGACACATGTAATGACCTATTAATGAATGCATTCATTATTTGTGTCTTTAATATGTGACTGGAGTTCCGCTTTAAACTAAAATGGTTCTTTTTGAGACTCTTTGGGGTTAGTTTGCTGAAGGCAAATAGGCTGTCCACTTTGCAAGGGATTTGCACTATGCAGGTGTAGTCAACCCTTAGCTTAGTACATGTGGTGAAGATCTGCTGACTTCCATCCTCCAGTCATGTGCAAGGAAAAATACTGCACGTGATTGGGAATTCTTTGCAGAATCTACAGGGATATGGGAAGTGGTAAAGCCAGAAACACACACACACACACACACACGTTGGACTGAATGAACCTTGGTCTTTATTCAACCTTACAAACCATGCAACTTTGCAACGTAAACTTTCACCACATTCACCAAGGTAAGGGAAAACGTTCACTGCAAAGTGAAGAGCCTAGTAAATCCAAACCTTTTTATTTCACTGGGTAGACTTGAGTCTGGTAGTACTGTAGGAGCTCTGCTGTTGTTTATAAGGTAGTTATGGAAAGGTGGGAGCCCTCAATGTTACTGTAACCAAGGAACGCAGTCAAAGGAGAAAGTTAACTGCCTTTATGATCATTATCTTTATAAACATATCCACACACCTTACAATCTAGACATACAATCCTTGTACAATCAGCTTTAAACCTACCAAAACTATGTAATATAAGGATCTACCCAAACTATCCAATCAATTTGTATCCAATCAGGCAGACCCTTTCACTAAATGGTTGATGATAGATCTAAAGAAGATTGTAACATGTGTGCTGAGCTTTATGCGCCACCACTCTCTGCAGGCCAAAACGAATTATCTTGCTAGTCAGCCCCGCTGGCTCTCAAAATACCTGAACAATCTGATTGGGTGCAGGCATTGTTCAGGTATTTTGAGAGCCAGCAGGCCTGACAAGCAAGATACTGAAGCTTGGCCCAGTTGGAGATTCCTCCATCCACACAGTTTAGGGTAGATGGAGGAATCTGTTGCAGTTTTACCATCTGACCATAGAAAATCTGTAGATAATTTATAGGTATATGGCCAGCTTTAGGCTTTGTCTAGATCTGTGTCTCTAAACCAGTGTTTCTCGACCTTTTTTCAATCACAGCACTCATTAAAAGTATGCAAACTCTCAAGACACCCCAGTCTAAAATGTAAAAAAAAAAACGTAAAAGTAAAAATGCAAAATTCCATAGACCATTTTCCCAGATAGGGGTCTGGTGACGCTATGCAAATACAAACAAATGGGGCTACCCCTTCACATCAGAGTCCCCTTTCACATCAGAGCTCCCTTTACATTAGTAGCCCCCTTTCACATCAGAATCCCCTATTTTACATGGGAAACCCTCTTCACATCAGAAGCCCAACTTAGCATTAGAACCCCCCTTTTAGATCAGGAGCTGCAGCTGTGGCAGCATGGCCGAGGGTGGGAGCAGGCTTGGATGCAGGAGCACTACTGTCCTTTTCTGAATGAATCCCACCTTCCCTGAATTAGTATCATTAGTTTATATGGTGCTGGTAAAAAATTTGAGGCACCCATGAGAAATCCAGAAGGCACCCTGGTTGAGAAAGGCTGGTCTAAACAGCAGTATCCTAGCTAATAAACATGTAAAGCCTTTTATGAGGAAAAAAGACAATGTTGAACTGTTTTGCTTCCTTTATAACACATTCCCCTACAAACACACTGAAAGGTAAGAATTTTGACAAAAACCCTACAAGTGTAAAAGAATCCCATTTCCGTTAAATGGTTACACAGTGTCTAAAAAGATAGCTACCCAAAAACATGTTCACCATGAGCCAGTAATCCAGATGTATATTTTTATAATGGTTACATAATAAATGGATATGTACCAGGAATGCACACTATTTCTTTCAGAACGTTTGTTTAAATAAAGATTATATTTGGTAACTCGATTAGTATTTTTGAATAATAAATAAAAATGTCAATTTTCTGACGAAATAACGGGGATAAACATCTAATTGCCTTTAAGGGTTTTGCAATTGCCATCGGAGATCACTGTGATTGTGTCACGTGCTTGGTAGAAGCCAAGCAATGTGAGGGCTTCCCTTACATGTCCTGTCCAGCACCCCCAGAAGTTGGAGCAGAGTATGCAGGACATGGAGTGGCACAGAGGCCTACAGCTGGTCCATATGCAGCGAGGTGCCGGCATGCCGTCTGGAAACTGGAGAGTATTGCAGGCCAGGATTAGCAAAAGCAAGGCAGCAAAGACATTGAGACATCAGGCAGGCAGCAAGGTCAGAAGACAAGCCGGGGTCAGACACAGCTGGGCAGCAGAAGTACAAAGGTGGTAGACAAGGAGCGATGATGGGGTATGAGCCAAGATCAGACACAGCTGAACATAATAATAAATGTGCTATAAAAATGCCAAACTGCTGTGTGTCTTCTACATTTCTACCTGTAACTTTTTTTTTTTTTTTTTTATATTCTTTATTTATATAAGCATACCAACATAGTACAGAAGTGCGACACAGTAGGACCTCATGGCCCTGCATAATGAAACATATACAGAAATTCAGCTTATACATCACACAGCCGAGCCCGGCATGTCCATTCCCTTCTGCTCATACATAGTGCAATAAAACCATCAATCTGTACTAGAGGTCAGCATGCATTTGCACCTTACTTTTCTCAACAATTAACCAAGAAACCTAACTTGGACCCCAAGCCAGGAGGACCATCCCTCAACTTGAGCGGATAGCCTCCCAACTACTCGGGGTCCGCTGGAGGCGAATTACAACAAGGACAGGAGAAACAGAAAGAGAACACAGAGACATACAAGGACGACAACAAAACAAAAAAAAGGGAGGGGGGACAAACACACAAAAAGGGTTACCAGAACAAGAAAGAGTAAAAGAGAGTATACGTACCGGACACAGGGTGAGACACTGTCTGACCCTCGTGTGCGGCCGTGGAGAAAACTCTAGGTGCGAAAAGCACACAAAACTGAGGCGTCCCTATGGTTAACTCCTATGCGGAGAGGGAAAAAAAAAAAAGGCTGAGCACTGCAGCCAACAGAGTTGCGCAAGGAGATTGCATATTACATGTAGACCACCATTGTGCCCTAAAGGTACACCACCCAGGGACATACTAGGACGACCTTTCCGAGCCACCGTGGCCCAACTCCCCCCCTCCCCCATCCCCTAAACGATCCCGTTTAGAAAAATACAAAAAATACACACATCCCATACGTTATAACAGGTAAGGAATAGCCGTGCCACCGATCTCCGGCAGGAGAGACACACGGTATCACATAGTGAGCCCACCTCAGTAGTACGGGAGAGCCCCCCAAAATGTCAAGTCCTAACAATTCCGGCTTTAGACCCACCAAGAGTTTCCCAGGGGAGTACCCCGCCAGATCGATAGCAAACATCCCGCTTAGGCTACAAAAAAAACCACAAAAATATAAAAGTACAAGGACCGTTGCTGTCGTTGCCCCTCTCCACCCACCCCTCCCACCTGCTATTGAGAATATGATGGACAAACCCTGAAGTTCTACCGGGGGATAGCAGGCTTCGTGGGGCAGATCAAGATCCGGGCTCCCCTAGGTGCCCTCCCATGGCGAAGGCCTGCACAGCGTCACTACACGCCTCAACTTTCCGGATCTCCTGGAAGCTCCCGTCTCGTGGATCTGTTTGCTGACCTCTGACGTGGTCCCCTGGTCCTTTGGGATCGGGGAAGAGTGGAAGGTCCTGGGTTTACCCCCTCCAGGGATGCGGTATCCAGCCAGACCAGGAGCGAGAGGGGTTCACACTCTAGGAAACTCGCCAAGTCTGGAAGTTGGCGAGGGTGGGTCAGTCTGAAGGTCCTATCACCTCTGCCGATCATCATGGCGAATGGAAACATCTACCTATAAGTTATTGATCCTCTCGTGTAGAGAACATAGACGTGCGCAGCCTATTGCATTATGGTGTGCACACAAAGTACAAACACGCACATATATATCACAAAATGAAGCCTTGTGTCATTTGGCTTGTGACTGGCCTGGAGGAAGGTGGGCTGTTTCTTACAGATATTATGACCAATATATTGCCTGCCTCTATGTTTTGCACCAGGAAAATTCCATGGAGTGCATAATTTTCCTGGATATGTATATATTACTATCATTTGTGCAACTACAAGCTCCTGAATAAATAATGATATACAAAAAATTCAGAGTTAGACTTACCGATAACTCTCTTTCCTATAGTCTTCCAGAACAGCTTACAAGAGATAGGCCCCATCCCTTTTAGTAGGAAACACGTCACCCCTAGTTGTTTTAAAAGGCCCGCCTCTCTCCTAGCTCCTCAGTTGTATCGAGAACCGTAGGAAGACCCTGTAATGACAGAAACCAAAACAGAACATCACATTGAAATCATATTTCACCACCACTTATATAACCAAGGGCGGGAATCCAGCTGTTCTGGAAGACAATAGGAAAGAGAGTTACCGGTAAGTCTAACTCTGAATTTCCCCTTCGTCTTCCAGAACAGCTTACGAGAGGATAAACAAGAACTTACCCACTTAGGGCGGGACTACGGCTTGGAGCACCTTTCTCCCAAATGTCTGCTCTGCTGCCGTACTCAAATCCAGCCGGTAATGGCGGACAAACGTGGAATAACTTGACCAGGTTGCGGCTTTGCAGATCTGCTCCGGAGTGGCACCAGCTCTCTCTGCCCACGAGGTGGCCAATCCCCTGTTAGAGTGTGCATTTAGAAAAGGTGAAACACTAAACTGCTTAGCTCCTTAAGCCTCCGGAATACATAGCTTCACCCACCTGGCTATGGAAGACTTCGAGGCTTCTTTCCCCTTATCTTTCCCTGAAAAAAAGAACAAAAAGGGCATCCGATTTCCTAAAGGCTCCAGTAACTCCAAGGTACTCCACCAGACACCGTCTGACGTCTAAGTGATGAAAACTTGCCTCTTTCTGGTTAGCCGGACTACTGCAGAATGAAGGCAAAACGATCTCTTGAGATCTATGAAAGTTTGACGAAACCTTGGGTAAAAAAGCCGGATCTGTCTCCAAGACCACCCGGTCCTCAAAAATCGTCAAGTACGGTTCCCTTAAAGACAGAGCCTGCAATTCGCTAACCCTCCTAGCCGATGTTATAGCAACCAGGAACACCGTTTTCAAAGTAAGCATCTTGATCGGAAGATCAGACAGAGGTTCAAAAGGTGAATCATCAGACCCTGTAGGACCAGTGACAAATCCCACTTCGGAATAGAACAATGTGTAATTGGCCTAATTCGTTTGAGAGCTTGAAAGAACCTACTCACCAGAGGATCATTAGCTAGGGAGTACTGTAAATAAACGCTCAGGGCTGAGACTTGGACTTTCAAAGTGCTGATAGCTAAGCTCCCGTCAGCCCCTTCCTGAAGGAAATCCAGCACAGATGGAATATTTGCATCCCTGTTATGTCTCCCCTTCCAGGAGCAGAAAGTCTTCCACACCTTACCATAAATTTTCCGTAGAACTAACTTACGGCTAGATAATAAGGTGCCAATCACCCTGGAAGACAGACTCTTGTTTTTTAGAATCACCTCCTCAGATAGAAGGCATTGAGGGACAGTCTGTCTACTGCTGGATGCATGACCGGCCCCTGTGATAACAAGCCCTTGCTGATCAGGAGGGGCCAAGGCGTTCGGTCCGTCAAGGACAATACCGTTGTAAATCACGCTCTCCTGGGCCAGAAGGGAGCTATCAGTATCAAGTCGGTCTGTTCTAGGAAGAATTTTTGCAAAACCCTCGGAATTAAATGAACGGGTGGGAATGCGTAGCACAGACGATAACCCCCATGGATGTGATAGGGCGTCCACTGCCACTGCGTTGTCTGCTGCATTCAGGGGAAAAAAGCGGGCTAATTTTGCATTGTCCCGTGCAGCAAATAGATCCACCTGCGGTAAACCCCACTTCTGAGTTAGTAGGTCGAAGACTTCCTGATCCAAGCTCCACTCGTCCTGGAGAACTTGAAACCGACTCAGATAGTCTGCCAGAGTATTCTGTGTTACTTTAGGTGCACCGCTGAAATGGAATGCAGATTCACTTCTGCGCAAATTAAGATTTCTCTCGCTATGGCCTGAAGGTAAGAGCTCCTGGTTCCCCCTTGTTTGTTTAGGTAACACACAGTGGCTATATTGTCCGAGAGTACTAGCAGATGTTGATGCCTCATCTGATCCTGAAACGCCAGAACCACGTTCAAAAACGCTCTCAGCTCCCTCCAATTGGAGGACATTCTGGCCTCCCGCTGGGACCACTGTCCCCGAGTCATCCGATCCTGCAGGTGTGCTCCCCCTCCCCAGGCACTTGCATCCGGTCAACCTTATGGCAGTGGGAAAAGACCATTGAAGACCCCCTGACAGGGAACTTCGGCTTCTTCACCACCATAAGCCCCTCCTCACAGAAGGAGGAACAACCGTATCCTGTGAATGGTCCCACTTTCTCAACAGGAACCCCTGCAGACCCCTCTGGTGGAATCTTGCCCACTGAACGGCCGGTAGACAGGATGTCATCAGACCCAACACAGACATGATCTCCCTTAAGGATCTGGGACAATTTGTCTGTAAATGGCTTACCGCAGTTCCCACTTTAAGAATTTTTTCTTCCGGGAAGCAAAGTCCTCTGCTTCACCGTATCCAGGATGTACCTTAGAAACACTGTAACTTGAGAGGGGACAAGATTGGACTTTTGGAAATTCACTACCCATCCAAGTTCCTGCAACCAAACTTGCGTAACTTCCAGGTCTCTGGTGCATTGAGCCGCTGAGCTGGCGGACAGTAGAATGTCGTCCAAATACGGAATGATGCAAATCCCCTGCATCCGTAAAGGAGCTATTGCCTCGACCAACACTTTCGTAAAAATGCGAGGGGCCGTGGACAGCCCGAAAGGAAGTGCCCTGAACTGGTAATGTACCACCGTCTGACCTACTCTTACTGCCAGGCGTAAAAAAATGAGTGACGTCCTGTGAATGGGGATGTGGGGATAGGCATCCCTCAAATCTAGAGTCGTTAAAAAGGAACCCTCTTGCAACAGGTTCCGGACTGAAAAGATAGAGTCCATACGGAACCTCCTGTACGTTATCGCTAAATTCAAGAGTTTGAGATTTAGGATCAACCTGTGCTTCCGACGGCTTTTGCACAACAAAAACATGAGTACAGGCCCTGACCCGGAACCTGAATAAGTACTTTTTGATCCACCAACTCTCCCAACAGAAGGCAAAGAGCGTCTGCTCGAGATGCGGTTTGTGATCAAAAAACGATGGGGTGGGGGGGTTGCAGAATTCAAACATGTACCCCTCTTGGATGAGATTGAGTATATAAAGATTGGAAGTAATCTCCCTCCAGCGAGTGAGGAACCCCGCTAGCCTTCCCCCCACCCTCACACAGAAGTCACTGCTGTTTTGGAGCTTGGGAGGGAGGGTTAGTAAAAATACTCCCCTTTCCCTTGCCTTTCTGCCCCGTCCAGTGTTTTTTGGGCTGTTCCCCCTTCGTATTCTGACACTTGTTCCTGGGCCCCTAAAGAATCTATGAAAGGGCTTCTTCTTTTTCTCTGGAAAAGACTTCTTATCAGCCATACGTTCTAATACGGCCTCCAATTCAGGTGCAAAAAGAAGATCGCCACTAAACGGGAGATGCCTTTAACCAAATCGCCCTGCGAGAAGAATTGACCAAGGCTCCCGTCCTAGCGGCCATTCTAACTGAATCAGCTGAAGCATCTGCCATGAAAGCAATGGCCTTGAAAAGCATAGGAAGGGAATCAATGATCTGCTCCCTTGGCGTACCTGCTAGCAAGTGATTTTTCAACTGGTTAAGCCAATATTCCAGGTTTCTGGAAACACAAGTTGTTGCCAAGGCAGGCCTGAGACTTGTGCTAGCAGAGTCCCTCACCCTTTTTAGCAGTACCTCAGCCTTCCGGTCCATTGGGTCTCTAAGTACCCCCATATCCTCGAAGGCTAGGTCTGACTTCCTCGAGACCTTTGACAACGATGCATCAATTTTTGGAACCGGCAGTGATGCGTCTTCATCAACAGGAAAACGTCTCTTTAGGCTGTTGGAAAAAAGAGGCTTGCTCTCTGGTTCCACCCATTCCTTACAGATTGTATCCGCAAGTACTTTGTCTACCCTAAGCCCAACACCAAGGAGCCCCAGGTGGAGGAAATAGCTACAGTCAGAAGTACAGGGAGCGAATACGTGGAAGTATCCACCTACCTGAGCAGAGCTGGTGCCTGAAGGACCCGTATCCATCTGTGCGGTCTCTATCCAGCTCAAGCTCAAATTACTAATAAGAACTCCATCAAAGGTTTATTTGAGCAAAGGAAACCCGTTAAAGAAGAACAATGATTTCCAGTCCAGGGACTGGTGACTCTGACCATTGCTGAGCTTTCTGTAGAGGTGAATGTCTTTGAACGTCAGATACGCAGCATTGCGCAGCAATGTACACTAAGCCTACACAAATTTTATGCTCTATAAACATAAACTAAAATATTTGAGCTAAAGAAGAGTTTTTAAATAAAATACACATTTTATAAATGAAACCGACACACTCTTTAGAACAGCAGCACATTTTATTTCACCCATTTTTTGATTCCAATCACCTTTTTACAGCGTCATCTCCTGTACAATAGAGCAAGTGGCAGCACACTACAGAGCAATGCTAAAAAATAGATTTACACAGGGTTCTTGGGCAAAGGTACAGATTCTCTTATGTCTTCATATCTACCTATACATATATCACCGCAGCAGCTATATACAGTGTTTACGGAATGCTGAAAGGGGATTTTTTTCCCCAGGAGATTTCTCCGAATAGTATTTATAGCAGGGGTGGGGAACCTCCGGCCCACCAGCTGTGGTGAAAATAAAAATTCCATGAGGCATTGCAAGATTCTAACAGCCATAGCCATGACACCCAGAGACAGATGCATCATGTGATTTGCAGTTTCACCACAGCCAAAAGGGCCGGAGGTTCCCCACCCCTGATTTATAGGGTAACACTAGATGGTCAGCAATGGTAGCCCTCCCCCCCATAGTTCTGAGTACAGGTTACCATTAAAGTATATCTAAAGCCATCATTTTGGATAGAGTAGGGCAAGGTTTAAACCACTGTTAAAGTGACATTAAAGTCAAAAATGTTTTTCCCTCCCCCCAATTATAATAAAAGCACTTACCTTAAATGATGTTTCTTAATCCGATCTTCTTTCCTGTCGTTTTCAGCCTTCTCTCCAGTGCTGCGGCGGGTCTCCGATCCAGCGCCTACTCCTGAGCTTGCTGGCACTTCCTGTCCCACGGTGTCTGCATGCGGGTGCACGCGTCCATAGACTTACCTTGTGTCTCTCCTCGCGTCCCGGCCGAAAATGTGATCTGCGCATGCGCCCGCCCCAAGATGCTTTGCGGCCGCCCGAGATTTTTCACATTTTCGGACAGGAGCGCGCAGGGAAGACATAGGTAAGTTTTAACCCTTTTCAAATCGTGTTTTTTTTTTAACACTTTTTGCATAGATCTACTGCTTGCTAGCAGTAGATCTATGCAAAAACACCCGAGGCTTTAATTATCCTTTAAGTTATTTATATTTTGCCATCTCTGTCTTTATAGGGAGATTTACCCTTATTTCCTGTCTTTTAAAAGCAACAGGAAGTGAGAGAATAACTTTACAATGTAACGGAAATCCACTCTTAGACAGTTGTCAAGAGAACAAGTGTCCCCAATGTTATCCCTAATTTCATTCCCTTGACAATGGTGATCAAGGCAGTTAGCGAGAGTGAATCCTCCCAATTAAGACACAGACATTAAAAAAAACTAAAAAAACTGACTGTGGTTCTAACCCCTCACACACGATCCAAACTTTAAAAAACATTTTGCTTTTAGTTAGAATTTAAGAGGTGCATTATATAAATCTTTTCATACAACTATCATCCAGAATTGACAAATTTTCTGGGTGACTCAAATTGGAAAAATGGGTGAAAGCTGTAGAAATAATGGGTGAAAATAATTTATAAAAATATACCCCCTTAAATGTTTGCAAAAGGCAGCCTGGGAGTCCATATATACTTAGGAAGGAGGTTCTGGTACAGCCTTCTGCAGCACCATGCAGATAAATATTTTACTTTAGCTTTTTAGCTTGGAGAAGCCCTTTAAATAAAAACTCCTTTTTTGCTAGAAATTTTATTCCATTTCCTATTACTGCACGGGGCATTTTTTAATTTTAGGTTAGTTAAAAATTCATGTCACTGTCTGGCACCATAGGAAGAGTACTTGGGGGAAGGGCTTGTTCACACCACATGCATTCAGGCTATGCTGGCCATCTTTTCAGCGAAGCCTAAATGCAAGACAAGGCAATTTGCCTGGTCATGGATGGTGACAGTTCATACCACCACATTCCATTGGTGTGCGGTAACAAAAAAAAGTATGGCATGCAATACATTAAGCGCATTGCACTGTGGCGAGCCCATAGAACGTAATGGAATGTCACTTGTGACATTTCCATGAAGTTCTCTCTTTTTTTTTATAAATTCTTTATTTTAAGTTTTTTCAATGCAAAAACAAGTAAAAATGGATAACAGTAAAGTAGATAAGGGAAATAAAAAAACAAACTATCAGAACGGGATAACATAATGTCTGTATATGCAATTTACCATATCCGAGCTCGACATGAACTTAGATATATCTGCCTCATCAGACCACAAGAAGAAGTCGGGGACCAGTTCCATAAAGTTCTAACAAAAATAAGAGAAAGTGCAATGCAACTTGATCGAGCGCGTTGGCACTGTCCGGGCACTCACAGCTGCTGGTGTGAACATGCCCTAATACTGGAGCAGACAGAACCTGGAGCAGCTGTGCATAGTAACCAATCAGCTTCTATTGTCAGTTTGCTCAGTTAAGCTTTGTAAATAAAAAGCTAGACGCTGACTGGTTGCCATGCACAGCTACCCCAGATTCTGTCTGCTCGAGTTTTATTAAATTCACTGCCTATGTGGCTACCTGCTTTTCTCCAATATCTGCTTGCTGCTTGTGCTACCGTTTAGTGACTGCTCGCACTTACGGCCAGCTCTCCCGACAGTACATGCGGGAACGTGGCAGTGGTACAGTACTCAGTTCTCAGCTACAATTCTCGGTAAGTAGTTCATTTACAGTGCAATGTACAGTGCTGTACATCTCCAACACTACAGTACTGCATAGAGTTCCTCAGTTAATGACCAATTCGTTTACTGACCTAATCGTAGGAACGGAACTCGGTCGTTAAGTGAGGAATAGCTGTATATAGAGTGGCTGAAGATGATATGGCTTTCTTACTACAAAACAGGGACCAATCATACATTTGATTATAATATTGGTGTGAGAAAGTAAATGCAATAACCTGTCCCAGTATGTAGAGATTAGAAGCAGGTAAGATGCTGCACTGATGTTTGCTGAAATCCCTTTAAATGTATGTAATTGACCTAGAGAGGATTACTATTTTTTCAACAAAAGCTTGTTCACATTTCATCTAACCTGGAATCATGGGACATTTCAGGATAATATAAAACACACACAAATAAAAAAAATCATCCTACAAATAAAGTACATGAATATCATTCCTGGTTAGTAGCAAAAAAAGAAAAACGAACCCATGCATACTTTATGGATCTTGGAACCCTCAGGCTGAAAAACATGGCTTGAAGTTTGAGAAACCATTTACAAAGTCCAAACAATCTCTCAGAGTGGGAAAACAAAACACAGGCCATGTTAACATGTTTTCCTTTATCCGTTCGTCATGAGCCTAGTTTAAAAGAAAATCAGTCACAAACCCCACAATTCCTAACTGAACATTAAAAGCAGAACTCCGGGGAATATTTTTATTAATCCTTTCAGTGGGGCTACCCCCTCACTGGAAGGGTTAAGTGTTCCTTTTGGTCTAAGGAGGAAAGTAAATTTATACTCACCAAATCCTTAGTGTCGGCTGTGACAGGGCTCGCTCCAGCCGGTCTCCTACTACACTGCAGTAATGGAATGTTTCTCGGCGTCCTCAAGTCCTACATCCAATATATTGTACGTGATGACTCAGGGACCTTAGACCGCTGCAGTGGAGGGGGGAACGATGCTCCAGGGACCAGTCTAAGAACAAGCCAGCTCAGAAGATCAGGTAAGTATAATTTTTTTATTTTTCTCCCTAGACCAAAACAAGCCCCACCGCCAGGGTTATTAAAAAAAAAAAAGAAATTCTCGGGAGTTCTTCTTTAAAAGCAGAAGCAAAATCAGTAGATCCAGGAATACAGATGACGTTATTAAAAAAAACCTCAACTTTTACAGGAAAAGTCAAGCATGGCCCCTGAATACTGACACTTTTCATGCCTATTGGTCCTTTAATATGATGGACAACTACTAGTTTTTTTTTTACACGTCTTTGTCATTGTATATAAATGCCGTAGCCATGATCTCTAGCTCTACTGACTCCCAGGAAATGCAGTTATCACTGATCTCTGCTCATCCATATTGTCTTCATATATTTAGATTGAACTGCTTAGGTTTGATGTGAAATGTTATAGGAGAACTGGATAAGCAGTTTCTGAAAGTGAGAATATGGTTACCATTCAATGATTAAACCATTATTGCTCTTCTCTCCATGAACTCTAACATACAATGATCTTTGATTAAAGGAGAACTAGGGGGTCAGGGCTTTTCCCCATAGTTCTCCTAAGGGTCACGGGAGAACACAAACTAGCCTTCTCCCATGACCCAAAGCTCAGTATACCGCGAGCTACAGCTTGCTGTATACCGAGACGCCGCAGCCGGGACGGATCCCGACAATATTGTCTGGATCCACCCAGCTGCGGGATTGACAGCTGGCTCTGCCTATCCAGAGGCAGAACCGCCTCATAATTCTCCTTTAATGCAGCAGTGAGGATTTGTATAAAATGATGTCTGGCATCGCTGGGGAACATGGTCTACTTGTGCATGTAGTCTTTTCAGCTAAATATTTTCAAGCTCCCAAAATTTAAATTTCACTGATGATTCATCCACTCGGCCTCTAGGGGACCTCAATGGCAAGATTCCCTGACTGAGAGCCCAAGCACCAAGTCATTATTTCTGCTACATTCTCCCAAATATGAAAAATAAGAGCAGGATGTCATTCATAAAAGCCTTGGTAGGTTGGAGGACCTATGGAACAGAGACCTTGATGCCAAAAGATATAAGCTGGCGACTGATTCAGCCCAGCAGCATCTAATCAAAACCAAAATACTGGTTCTGGGAGGACTGACCTTTAAATTATTTCTACTTCACATCTTGACTTCTAGTTTTAACACTAGCTCAAAAGCAGGTATGTCACTGCTGTGTATGAGTGCATGTCAATAGAACTAGCTATTTCATGTAGTTGGCTACCTCCAGCCCTGGATTAGGGCTTCAAATAAACCAGGCAAGTCTGGATGTTATAGTTTATATGGAGGACAGCAAAGAGGAGACAGTCTCAACCCAAAAACTGCTCAGAGACAGAAAAGAAAAAGTATAAAATGAAGTGCTATTTTTCCATTCCATAATACATCATTAAGCCAGGAGTATTTTTGAGATTCATTGCATTCATGTCATAGCAATAAATGGGACGGTTCTCATGAAAAGAAGCAATATTACTCGATTCATTACTTCAAGCCACATTCTGGTCTAAAGGAATGAATCATTCACCTAATTAAATAAATAAATGATAATAAAATTCATAGCTATTAATCAGATAAAAAGTCTGGAATTATGCACTACACTTCTGTAGAGCTTACTATGTTTCCAATATTGCAAGTTGCTTGCCAACAAAAAAACAACAACATTTCATCGAGTATAAAGAAGGTTGCAGGACTAAGCCAAGTACTTTGCTATGTACATAATATGAAGATATAATCTTCACTACTTTGCCCAAGAACCATAGCTATGGTTATTCAATATCTTCCGGTCTAACAGGGTGGGGTAGGGGTATAATGGACTTTTTTTCTGTGTCTCTTGATAGCGCCTTCCTCATATCTGAAAAACAAAACAAAAAAAACACACACATTAAACTTGAGTTGCAACAACAGGAGGAATGCTAATGTGTAAATAGATATTACATATCAGCTAAAGAAAAACTGACATATTTAAAAAAGATAGTCACAGTAAAAAGAAGATTGTTTAAATCAAGGGTAGGAAACCTTGGCACTCCAGCTGTTGTGGAACTACATGTCCCATGAGGTATCGCAAGACTGACAGCCACAGATGGGACGGGACTTGTAGTTTCACCACAGCTGGAGTGCAGAGGTTGCCTTCCCCTGGTCTAAAGGGTAACTGTATCGATAGAAAATGTGTATGAAGATCAAACAGTCAATTGCAAATAGTTTGTGACAACTCCTTCATAAAAAGTTATTTTGTGCTTTCAATACTAGAATGTTTTGGATAGAAGGCTTTAACTATAGTATTTCTTTTCTACAGATTGCTTGGACACAGAGCAGCAGTCATCCTCTACCTGCCCCTTGACAGTAAATGGCAGAAGGAGACAGTTTTTTTATGGCAAAGATACATTTCCACAGCAGTTACAGTGTTACTTGAAGTGGAAAGCTAAACCTTTACAGCAAAAATTTGTCAGAATGTAGAGACATTTGGTAGAAGGGATTTTATATTTCTTTTCTGCCAAAAATCTCTTATGCTTTTATTTGTACACTGACTGCAGTACAATGTACAGTTCCATATCATTCTCTGACTGGGATTGGAGCTGGGTGCTTTGCTGAAAGTAACTCCTGCTTGCATGCATGCACTGAAGTTGCATGGTCAGTGCCCATACAACGGGCAAAGCAAGAAGATGCTGGACACGGAAGCAGAGGAGGCAACGGAATGGAGGCAGGGAGCTCCAACCTCACATTGCTGGAGAAGAAAATTCCCCATGGTAAGTGTGCCATAATGTGCAAGTATGCTGGCCCACCCTTACCATTAAATTCAGCTTTGAGAGATGCTTTGTGAGGTCAGGAAGGAATAAGTTACTTGCGACTTACCATATGCATCCTCATCTGGCTCCCCATTGCTGGCCGAGTAGTACTCTATTACAGTCCTATATACACTATAGCCCAGCTGTTTATACATGTTCACTGCTACCTGATTGGAAACTCTTACAAAGAGGTCAACGAAAAATCCTCCTTTCCTGAAAATAAGGAAAACAAAGGTTAGCAGGTTCCTGTGGTGTACATTGCTCACAGTGCAATTCTATTATGGAGCAGATGTCACCTTTCAGAAATTTCTTCAAGCAGTTCCATCAGTTTGGCGGCTAACCCGAGGCGTCGAAATTCAGGTGCAACAGAGAGCGCAGTGACGTGTCCATGCCACTCTTCTCGAGCCACAGACCCTTCAGCTTTGCCCATTACTGCAAGGCAAATACACATTCCATTTACAAGTGTACAGTGAATATAGCAAATTCTTCATCTGTTTCAGTGTTAAAATCTGTAGTTTACCCCTGCACATCTGCAAAGCTAATGTTATTGTACTGTTGCATAGAAAACTTTCACTGGTAGGTTTTCTAAGTTTGAAGACCATTAACCTCCCTGGCGGTAATCCCAAGTGTGGCTCGGGGTTAATTTTCATTACCATAAGCGGTAACCCTGAGCCACACTTGGGATGACACTGTAGCATCTTATCTTGTCCACGATCCTCGCTGTGTCCTCCGGCCGATGCCGGCATCTGTCTTCTGGGTTCCGTCCCTTGCGAGGGTCCGCGTCGCAGGGGGGCGGAACTGGCAGGAGATACATACAATAATATTGCTTGAAAGCACAAGATTCCCTATAGGACCTACAAGGCAGTGGGAGGAATCACTCTGGTAGGGGAACAGGTGTTCTACCCATCCGACTGGTCAACTACTTGCACCAGCTGGACAGCAGCGGTGTTTCAATACACAGACCATCTCTTCTTTTAGCAGGTATGATTTTGCTATGCTGACAGGGTCACTTTAAGTTAAATATTTTGGTGAATATAAAGGATGTACCAATATGTCTTTGCAAAGGTCTCACTTTATTAAAAATGCTCCTGCCCGCAATGTTAAACTGAACCTGTGCTTTGCATGTAGGAAAAAAACCAAAAGGTTCACTTTCCAGATGCATACATTCACTTTTGCTTAGCTGTTCAAGTCACTTTCTTCAGAGCTTAAAAAGGTTGAGGGCTCTCCCAACTCATGTGACGGTGCTGAGCTAAACACCAGCGAGTCCTGACTTTGCTCTCTTCAAGAGTCATGGTGGGTAAAGAATCCAACATCTGACACAATTCTGGGTATGTTGAATAGCTGGTCATAGTGGAGATGTAGAGACTGGTGGGAGAATCCACAGAGCACAACAAAGGCCAGGGCAACTGACAAACTCAGAAGTGTGTTGAAACGTGGAAGATTTTTCTGCCACTTTAGATCTTGGAAGAAAGAATAGAAGAAAGTAAAAATAGGATTTGTCAACCACTGTAGAGGTTAGCATTAAGAGAATTTTTTTTGCAGAGGGCAGAATTTTAGAGTTGCTTTAAGCATGCTGAGTGGGTGCAGTAATTAACATCTACAGTAGGTGTAGAAGGGGGCAGGCCATTTATCAGCTCCGTGAAGCAAAGTTAAAGCCACACTCCTGGAAAAACAATAATTTATATAGTGCACTGGGTGCGTAAATTATCATTAAAAAGCTGGGTGTATTGTGCAGAGGGCTGTGAGACAGTATAAAAATCTTACCTTTCCGCATGCCAACCCCTGCACATAATGCTCAGCTTCTGGGCATGGAAGAGAGACGTGACTTGAGCAGTACATCGCTCCGATCGCATTACCCACCCTTCACAAACTGTCTTGTATTTTTTAAAAGACTACAAGGCATTCTGTCATTGAAGAAGCAGAGGATGAGCCAAGGATGTTACATTATCCCTCTTCCTCCAATCATAGAATGTCTTGTATTCGTTGAAAAACTACAAGAAATTTTGTGAACAGAGGATAGTGAGGAGCGGCAGGTAATGCAACCAGTACTGCTCAAGTCACATCCATCCCTCTCTTCAGTGCACAGTAGCTCAGCATTGAGTGCAGGATATGGCATGCTGCATTTCTATACTTTGCAGCCGCCCTCCAAACATAACACCCATCTTTTTAATGATAATTTACCACCAAGTGTGGTATGTAAATTATAATTTTCCTGGAGTATGTTCAACATTTGCAGCCTAGTTTTCAATGGTTCCAGGTACCACAACTTGAAAAACACACTGAAAGGCTTGTGGCTACTGTCCAATAATATTGCTGCTTTACAACTTTTAAATAGATGAAAAACACCTATAAACAATAAACATATTCAACATGCAGAATATATTGTGAAAATTTAGATAGCAAAGCAATCAGGAGAGGTTAGCCAAAATAATGGGACACAGTCTTCCTGCATTTGTCAAGTAATGCCTGACTTGGACTCTTAAGGCTGTGACACACTGCACGCCAAGCAGCGTGAAGCGGTGGCGCGCTGCCTTTGCGAGCAGTGTGTCATGTAATTTTCTCCTCGGCAGCTCAGCTTGCGAGAGCTCGCTGAGCGTGCCGAGATGAAAAATGTCATCTTCAGCCAATGGGCTCACGCGTATAAACCACCGCATCGGCATGCGACATCTGGCTGGTTGTTACGGACTAGCCGATTGGCTGAAGGTGCAGTCAATCATCTGACTGCACTCAGCTCACACACTGCACGCAAAGCTCCGTGCCGGATAGCTTTGCTTCGCTCTGCACGGCTATGCGTGCAGTGTGTCACGGCCAATTAGTGCAATGATATTGTCATTTTAAAAGCTGAAAATATATCATAAGACATAAATCAAGTACTCACTGTAACCCATAAGTTCACCTCCTGGAGCTTCAGCAACAATGAAATATTCTGGCCAGTGTGCCAGATACTGCAAGTAAAAAGGAATCCCATACTGACACAGTTAAGAAAAAAACAGTATTTAATGAACCAGTTAAAATGTCCTTAAAAGAGAACTATGAGGTAACCTTTTGATCCCATAGTTCTCTTAAGGGTCACGGGAGGACATATACTAACCTCCTCCTGTAACCCAAAGCTCAGTATACTGAGAGCGCCGCAGCCGGGACGGATCCAGACAATATTTTCGAGATCCACCCAGCTAGCTGATTGACAGCGGGCTCTGCCTATCTAGAGGCAGAGCCAGCTGTGCCCGCCCCCTCCCCCGTCCGTTTCGCCAGTCAGCACTGGAGGATCGGAGAGGGGAATTCCTGTGGGGAGAGGTGACTGACAGTCACTGCTCTCTGAAGGGAGATGATCGGAAAGTGAGTGAGCGACAGTATGTGTTCGCTCACTTCCCGATCTATAGAGCCAACATGTGACAGCTCCATTGTCACAGGTCGGCTCTAACTATTAGGATGAGTGTAAATCACTCACCTCATAGTTCTCCTTTAAGATAAACTCAGGTCTCTGAGCTACTGAATAATGTATTAGATGACAAAACGTCAATAAAGGATACAGTTTCTGTGAGTGGATCCAAATTTCTGCAAAGAGACAAAATAAGAAAAACAGACATTAATGACTTGCACAAGTATAATATAATAGTAACTTCATCTCCTTGCAAATCTAATGTACTGCAGATCATCCAGCAGCGCCCCTAGTAATCCTTTCACATGCACTTTTCGGTTGATGTTCCCATTTGATTTGTGTATTCGTACTGCAGATCATATTAATAGACCATGACATCAGACTTTAAAGTATCAGTAAAGCCCTAACAGTAAACTGCTTTTTTAAATGTATTCATAACACAGTGATGTCACCACTGTGCTGCTCATGGTACTCCGGAGGGCTTGCTGAAGAGGAAGCTGTACCTATGGACCTGCAGTACAAGGACCTCCCTGCTTCTGTTTCATCCATTCTGTGGATCTAGGATATCTGTACCTCTCCTGCTGTTTCTCAAATATTACCCAGCAAGTCATCACATCATCGGAGAGGCAGCACTGACCTGAAGAAGCAATGCCCTTATTCTGCCAAGATGGCCACCTCCAAAGAGAAAGATAGAGGTTTGGAGCTTACAGGCAATGATAATAACTATTTATTTGCCCTCGGCTTGCCTTTTATTTTAGCTACAGCTCAAAGAATTTTTAAAGTTCACTCAGAAAAGATGTCCCATCACAACATGAATATCAGGCAAGATTTGAATAAATGCTCCTCAACAAACCTCTAACGTTAACGACTTGTCAGTGAACATCTTTACAATCTGTTGAGGTCCTCACTGCAACACTCACATTCAATTATCTATAAATGTAAGGAAAAGGCACAAAAACACCCTCATCCTGTATTGTACATTGGTGTCCCTCTTGTACCTGGTCATGTAGACTCTGGCAAAGTGGCCTGAGAAAGTGGTGTTTAGATTGGCTGGTCAGAAGATCTGTCTGAATAGTGAAATTCTGCAGTGGCATTAGTAATCAGATTATGTGGAGATACCATTATATGTTTCTTGCAGCCGGCTCACTGACAACGCACCACATGCACAAACAGGGGGCTGACTGCAAGAACCAAGAAGAGCCAGACAGCTCCCTGACGATGTCAGACTGGAAGATGGAGGCAGAAGCCGGGCCAGCAGCAGGAAGCCAGCAAAACAACACTAACGCGTGCTCATTTGCTGCGAGTGCTGAGTTGGCAAACAGCTGCTCAACACTGTGCTGCAAGTCAGCGCTCAGCACTGCTAACACAGCACTCGCAGCGGAAGTGAATGTGGATGCAGAGTGCTGAGCGTGACGGAGAAGGTGGGGACAGAACACCAGCAGCCATTTTAACTGTGGGCACACCTGGCAGCGCTGGAAAAAGGTGCCTAAACCCAAAGTAGGAAATTAATTCAGTGTGGGAACCTACAATTGAATGTTTTGGTGGACGAGCACACCAAATATTAGCTGGAAAACGGTATTTATTAGTCAAAAATATTATCCTCCACCATTTTGCTTAGCACTGTGTCGCCGAAGCGTTCAGTTCGCTGCAGCAGCTTCGCTGAAGTGCTGCAGCACAGCTACTCAGCTCTTGGCTAAGGAACTGAACACACCTCTGGATTCACTGGATGTGTGGATATGTGGGATAACCCAGGAAGAAGAGAGGGAACTGAAAAAATATATAAGAAAGAAGGATTAAGTTAATTTCTAACTCTTTCTTACTCTACACAACACTAAAAATGTTTGGCTTTCAGATACACCAGAACAGAAGCTTGGCTTTATCACAAGTGTCCCATTCTGAGCTGTGCAGACCTATATGAATATCTCTGTGCCTCCCTGACCTCAATAAACTCTCAGTATGGCCTATCATCTGAAAATAACAACAGAAAAAGTCATTTCCAGCTCACATGTTGTTGAATCGGAACAGATCATCGCAGGTAAATGCTCTCAGGGAAGTCATCTTCTCCACACACCAGGGGAACAGCAGTGTAACACTGCCGGAAGTGGGGCACATGTGGAAGCCATTGGTCTGGCGCATATAAACGTCACAAACCTGGCGAACTAAAAAGCCGCCATGATTGTTGGTGGAAGCGAGCCCGCTTCCGCTTGATGGGCGGGGTCAAGCTGAAGCTGGTTTGCCCCGCCACCATTTTTTTCACTGGCAAATACATTGAGCGTGAAATGTCAACGCTTCCGCCCGTACCAAGATGTCTCTCTTACGCTTCCAGTGACGTCACCAATTCAGTCGCTCTCCCGCGCACTGTCCGACGGGAAGTCCCAAGATGGCCGCCTCCATTTGAACCGCTTTCCATTCTTTTTTCCGCCTGTGCAGCGCATTCCAGACTCGTGTCATCTCTCCTCAGAGTGCTTTATGAGGAAGTTGCACTGCTGAGAGCACGAGCGGACGATTACTTTATAACCAGGTCTGTGCTGCCTAGCCGTGCCATTCATACAGAAAGCCTGCTCAGTCAGCTGTCAGGGAGGGATTCTTCATATTGGGCACCCTGTGTATTGCCCCAAATCCTATGCATTGCAGGCTGAGGAATATACAGCGTAGTGCTGACACTGTCATCTCTGCTGCTTTGACAGCTTGTGACCCTGTCATTTTCTTGTTACTGGCTTGCCATTACTTGGTGCCAAGTAAAAGGCCAACCCAGGCAGGGTGGGTTGTAATCTTTTAACCCTTCCTTAGGACAGGCAGTGTTCAGATCTACTTTACAAATTATAATGAACAAACTCCTTACATTACAAAGGAGAAGCAAGTAGAAATGTTAACCCTTATAAAGGCAAGAAACTCTAACCCAAGTAAAAGCAATTTAAACTGCAAGAAACATTTTTCAATGTTCGTTCTAGCTTATACCATGTGAATGGGAGCATGTAACAAATATTAAAGCTGGCTGCGAAAATGGAAATACACTTTAAGCATATTCCAGCTCTTGGAATATGTCCAGCCCTGGACTACTTCCTATTCCTGAGCAGGTAAAACTGTTCAAAACTGACTGCCACACCCCTCCTGGCCCTATCAGTTGCAGAAGATGCATTCCCCACAGGTATACATAACAAAGGGGCATGGAATGCCCCCACCATGGACTGGGTCAGGAGGGGGGTGTGGCTGTTACAGTTTTGAGCAGGCTTGGGCAAACTTGGTTGTCACCATACCAAAGCTCATCACTAGTGGTCAACTGGAAGTATAAAATTGGTGGCCAAGATTTTTCATATACACTCACACACACTCCTCTCTCTCTGTCTCTCTGTCTCTCTCTCTCTCTCTCTCTCTCTCGAGAAGTGACGGGAAGAGAATAATCTAGGCCAAAATAGCTTATTTGGAAACATTCTCCAATTCAGCTATGTCCTAGATTATGCTCTTCTCCAAACTCCACCCTTTTGTAAATAACCCTGATAGTCTCTTTCTAATGCAGCCATCATTGGCAGAATCAAGCAAGTGTCATAGAGCTATTTGTATCTCATACAGTTTGGTGCCCTATATGTACCTATAGGCTGCAGAGGGAAGTGGGAAATGCAGCCAGAAACAGATCAAGCAAAGGTCATGTCGGGTCTACAGGCCCCTTTACTCTTCAATTTTCTTGAAAAAAAGCGCTACTTTTTTTTTCCCTCTACTACTTTTTCTGGGTTTCAGGATCTGTTTAAATTACCTGAAATTTCTTTTATATGTGTCAGTTTACAGTTTTCATGCAGGGATTGTTCTCATGCAAACATGAACTACTTTTTCTTTTTAAGAAATAATGTGGATATTTGGAACCCATGTCGAACATCTATGAAGAGAGGCAAACAATGATTGCAGCAGGGGATTTGCAGGAGTTTGTTCCTTTTGGCCGTGAACAAAGCAAGTACCACCCCAATGCTTTGAATCTCCAGCTCCGGCAGCTGCAGCCAGCCTCTGAGCTCTGGTCATCTGATGGGGCTGCAGGCTTGGTGGGATCCCTACGGGAGGTCACCATCCACGAGAAACAAAAGGTAAGTTCAAAATTTTAAAAAATCCATTTGTTTAATGATCCAGGCTGTCCTGCACGTACCTGTTATACTGTGGCTGAAACTAGGTTTACTCTGGAGGGTTTTTTACACTATGGGTCGGGATCAAAATTGGGTCATGGACATGTTTGTGATAGGTCGTCACATGACTATAGAAAAGGTTGCCTTGGTTGTCATCTGGAAAATCATTAGTGAGTTTTATCACACACTTTAGGCTCAATTCAGAAAGATAATACAACAGTATTATCCTGATTTTTAAAAAGTGATGTTTATTTTCATTTGAGTCCAATGATATTTGAACATTACAGTCACATGGCTGAGAAAAGACTACCTTACAGCAGAACTCAGGGCAAATAAAATCTTCACCCTGGCAGTGGGCCTACCCTTGCCTTGAAAAAGTTAAGTACTCGGTTTGTCTAGGGAGTTAAAATAACAAAGGTATATCCACCCAAACTGCAATCCCAGCTTGCTTTTAGACCTGTCTCTTCAGCCTCGCTCCCTCTTTGCTCCAGGTCCTGTGAGTCATCACGTTCTATACAGTGTACAGAACGGGAGGACAATGAGGGACATACCATCGCTGGAGAGGAGGGGAAGACAGGCTAAAAGAAGCTCTTTAGGAGCTATTTCGTGGAGTATAAGTTTGTTATTGTAGCTCCCTAGACAAAATGAGTACTGTAGGGGTTAAGATTTGATTTGCCCCGGAGTACTGTTTTAAGCTAGCCATACACTACAAAAATGTTGGCCAGGTCCTGCTGAGTTTTGTCAAAGGAGCCAGGCTAAAAATTGTCGGGCAAACCATGACTGCAGCTAATCAGCGCATTTTAATTATAGAATACACTGATTTAATATTAATCAGTGTATTCTGACAGCTGCATGCACCACTTGTTAGAATACAATAGTCAGCAGGGGAGAGTTCCTGTTCCACGCTGGCTAAATGAGAAAAAACTTCAAGCATAGAGGCAGCTTTAAACTGGTGTTAAAGCTTTGTGATTTGAGCCTTTTATCCGTGTTGTATACTACTGTGGTGATAACTTAGCCTATAAACAATGCAGTTAGTATATCATAGATAGCATTGATTTCTAGAGGAAGAAAACATATACAATATTTCCTCCTAGAACACCACCACCCCACTTAAATCCTGTGAAACTCACTAATGTAATTGACAGAAGAGACAATTATGGGGGAGGGGCCACAGCGCTAATTGAAAATGTAAGATATTGTTCTTGGCTTTATTAAAGGGGTGAAGGGGTTAAAGTGAGCCTGCAATGTGTTATACGGTCATTGGTATTTTCTCTTTGTATAACTTTGCTGACGTTCTGGTAATAATTTCTTCTTGGATCCCAGTGTGGTAAAAAAAGAACATGTATTTGGGTCCTGAGATTGAAATGTTTAGGAACCCCTGTTCTTAAGCCTATTGTACTTGTATTGTCATTGTTTGTCAGCAATTGTGCACAACACATAGCCTGTACATGTTATTACTGTAATGGGGTTAGCAGGGGCATAACTTCTACTGGGAGCATGGTACCTAGATTCTTAAAAGGCCAGCTAAGCCTGGGGATGCACCGATATATCGGCCGCCGAATATGGCACTTTTGACAATATGCCGAAAATTCATTTTTTTGGCCGAAATAGTGGTGCATCCGTGTTTTCTCTCCTCTCGCTGGGTGCTGCTCTGTGTCCCAGCGGGGAGGAGAGAAGCTGTGACAGGATGCTGAGCGGTGTTGGAGGAGAGCACTGTCACTCTCCCCGCATTGCTCAGCCTCCTGTCACAGATCAGGAAAGCGGCGATGTGGGCGAAGACAGCCATTGCTGTCACAGGAGGCTGAGCTCTCCTCCCGCCCAGCCTCCTGTGACAGTCAATCCAGGATGGAGAGTGGTGGTGTGGGTGGAGACAGCTGTCATTGCTGTCACAGGAGGCTGAGCTCTCCTTCCACCACGTCCAGCCTCCTGTGACAGCGTGCCAGGAAGGAGAGTGGGTACAAGCACTCAGTGATCGCTAAGTGTAAATAATTGAGGACAGGGTATGTTTACTGTTTCCTCAATTATGAATGAATCACCTCCTGTTCATTTATGATTGTGGATATAGTAAACATACTATGTCCTCAAGTTATGAATGAACAGGAACACTCAGTATAGAGACTTCCTGTTCATTTATAACAGGGGTTGCAGACTATATGTCCTCAATCTCTTTTTCTATTTTAAAGGGAAATATCAGCGGTCTGTTTAGGCCCCTAATATTTCCCTGAAGCCCCAAAAAGTAAAGTAAAAAAATATATATATATTTAATAAAAATGAATAAATAAAATATAAAAACATTAAAAAGTTTATAAAAAATAATAATAAAATATTTAAAACAATTTGAAAAAGTTAGAATAAAAACCATTTTCCGTTTCGGCCTGATATTTTTTTTCATTTCGGTTTTGAAATTTTCATTTCAGTGCACCTCTAGCTAAGATCCTTTTTCTATAGTGCATGTTTCTATCCTTCAAATGTTATCACTGGTTGTATTATTATGACATTGAATGCTTAGAATATAGTAAAACATTTATTACTTTATTTATTGTGTTGGATTAGGATTTCTGTATGTGAAAGTGTTATATTAATGACATAGTACAACAGGGTGTGGTGGGTTTTATCTATGCCTCTGTCCCTACTCATTTGTTAATATGTTCTTGTAGGAAAGTTGGCAGCTAAGAAAAGGTGTTGGTGACCCTGGTGAAGATGTGGAGTATGATGAAGAGCTGTATGTGGCTGGAAATGTGGTGATCTGGAGCAAAGGGAGTAAAATGAATGCATCATCTGTGTATAAAGCATTCACTGTTGACAGCCCAGTTGTGCAGGTAAAACCATATAACCTTATCTGTTTGCATATTTCTCTCTTCTCCCTTTTGTGTTGCCCTATTGGCTTGCTTTGTTCTGTAACTGTTGATTAAAGTCTTATTTTTTTTCACATATTTCTACTGCTAGCAAGCGGTAGTTATATGCAAAAACATTTTTAAAAAATTAAAAGGCTACCAAACAGGTAAATACTTAGCTCTGTCACCGCCGCTCACTCCTGTCTGCAGCATCCATCTTCCCCGAACTGCCGTGCACAAAGATCTGGGCGGGCACACGCGGGGCAAAGAGAAGAGACTCAATAGAAGTAAATGTACACAGCTCTGAGCGTGCACACCGAACAGACACCGTGGGACCCGAGGAGTCCGCACTGGAGGGACTGCTGGAAACTACAGTACTGGAATGAAGAAGATGATCAGATCAAGAGGCATCACTTAAGCAGGATTGGGGGGGAGCCTTTAATGTCACTTTAAAGTTGTTAATTGCAAATTTTAATAAAAATTATCTAAAAAACAAAACCTTATTATTATTTTGGACTAAAATATCACAGTGTGGGGAATTTATTAAACTGGAGCAGACAGAAACTGGAGTAGTTGCCCATGGCAACCAACTCGCTTCTCTTTTCAGTTTGTTCATTTAAAGTGACATTAAAGTCAAAAATCTTTTTCACTCCCCCCAATGTTAATGAAAGCACCTACCTTAAATTATGTATCTTAATCCGATCTTCTTTCCTGTCCTTTTCATCTGTCCCTCCAGCGCTGCGGCGAGTCTCCGATCCAGCGCTGACTCCTCTGAGCTTGCTGGCACTTCCTGTCCCACGGTGTCTGCATGCGGGTGCACGTGTCCATAGACTTACCTTGTGTCTCTCCTCGCGTCCCGGCTGAGAATGTGAACTGCGCATGCGCTCGCCCCAAGATGCTTTGCAGCCGCCCGAGAATTTTCACATTTTCGGACCGGAGCGTGCTGGGAAGACACAGGTAAGTATTAACCCTTTTCAAAGCGGTTTGTTTGTTTTTTTTACACTTTTTCCATATATATACTGCTTGCTACCAGTAGATATATGCAAAACAAAAACTGGAGGGTTTAATAACCCTTTAAGCTTTAAAAATACAAGATAGACATGTGACCGGATTCTCCACCTGTCATAATTGAAGTGAGTGGGACTTTGCTTGATTGCCTGAAGCAAGTAAAGCTTTAAATACATATGTAAAGCGCATCATTGTGCTTTAGAAATGTGCAGGGTTTTTTTTTTTTATGGGTCTCCCCTTTTTTAAAGCTTTAATATGGTCACAGTAAGGCCATACAAATGCTAAATAACTGTGCTCCAGTGTCACTCAGTCTCATGCAATCAATAGACAAAAACAAAACTAGAACACATTTTTTTTTTTTCAAATTTGATCAGTGTTAGTTAATAAAGTGTTAATGTGGATACAAATATACATTTTATTATATCCAAAGACATGCTGGAAGGTTAATTGGCTCCTCTCTAAGTTGGCCCTCTATGTATACATGTGAGATAGGGATTTAGATTGTAAGCTCCTTGAAGGCAGGGACTGATGTGAATGTGCAACTATGTAAAGTGCTGCGTAAAATGTCGGCGCTATAGGAAGACCTGTAATAAATAAATATGCTTTTATTTTATTATATACTTAAATTTAAATTATGATTCTCTTACAAAGCATTGCAAAGTTATCCGCTAATGACTTTCGTTATGTGCTTTTTTTGAAGCAACACTAGAAAAATTAATCAACAAAACAAAAAATGTAGATGTTATTGATTAGAAAAATATAAATGAAAAGTAAATCGGCAAACTAATAGTTGAGAGGAGGGGAGTGAATTAGGGCTGATTAGGGCAAACTAATGATTAATAAGGGGTCAAATAGGAACACATTTTATTCACAAAACAGGATTTTTTTTGTTTGTTTTTTCACTTGTCAGGTTGCTTTAACAGACATCATATGTAGATCACATGACAGCAAAAGCTTCTACAGCTGTTGAATTTACAGGATAACTTCTGGCTATCATTTTGACAGTCGAGAATTTGCCAGCAAGTGTGAATGGGGGTGGAAGAAGGACAGAACGCCCTGTTTACTTCCATGAATTTGACCTGTCATAATAGATACAAGTTGCTGGTTCTCTTGCCTACATACCTATCCTGAGCCTTATCTGTAACAAACATCCAGCTCAGGCAGTCTTGGTTCCCTAGCCACATGCTTGGTTAAGGTCAATGACTTAATAGGTAGATTATTTTAAAGGAGAAGTATTGGGAAAGTAAAATATACTCTTCTCAATACTTTTATATATATATATATATATATATAATTTTATTTACATTACAGGTATTTATATAGTGCCGACAATGTATGCAGAGCTTCACCTAGTTGCACATTCACATCAG
>NW_017306314.1:2048500-2066614 GCF_000935625.1 Nanorana parkeri
CTGTCTCCAGGCCCTCTGGTGTGACTTTACCATACTTCGCAATAAATCTGAAGATACAGAAGGTAAGCTAATGTTGTGTTTTTTTTTTTTTAATTCAAAGAACAACTAATATTACTAAAAGTAAGCATGTGTCTAACGTTTTTTATGCTTTTCTGTTAAAATATATAATTTGGCTGGGAATATATATAGATCTATATATATAGTGTTTAGCTGAAGCCATTTGTTATCAATCAACTGTGTTTACTCTTTTCCAATCATAATGACAACAAAAACTACCCAAATGACCTTGATCAAAAGTTTACATACCCCAGTTCTTAATACGGTGTTTTGCCCCCTTTAACATCAATGACAGCTTGAAGTATTTTGTGGTATGTGTGGATGAGGAAGTTTATCTTCTCAGATGGTAAAGCTGCCAATTCTTCCTGGCAAAAAGCCTCCAGGTCCTGTAAATTCCTGGGCTGTCTTGCATTAACTGCACGTTTGAGATCTCCCCAGAGTGGCTCAATGATATTGAGGTCAGGAGACTGAGATGGCCACTCCAGAACCTTCACTTTATTCTGCTGTAGCCAATGACAGGTCGACTTGGCCTTGTGTTTAGGATCATTGTCATGTTGGAATGTCCAAGTAGGTCCCATGCGCAGCTTCCGGGCTGATGCATGCAAATTGTCCTCCAGTATCTTTTGATAACATACTGCATTCATCGTGCCTTCATCAATTCTGACCAACTTTCCTGTGCCTTTTGTAGCTCACACATCCCCAAAACAGCAGCAATCCACCTCCGTGTTTCACAGTAGGAATGGTGTACTTTTCATCATAGGCCTTGTTGACTCCTCCAAATGTAGCGTTTATGGTTGTCAGGAAACATTTATTGTTACCCAGTTTTTTGGTAAAATATAAAAGACGGGGTCACGTCGGGTAAATAGACACCAAACATGTTCAGCTTTAAAATTGCGCGTGCCCGCGAAATCGCAGAAAACGACCATACCCAAAATTGGCCATAGGCGACGCTTCAAAAGCTTTTACCGCTCATCAGTTAAGGGTTATCAGTGATTGATGGCCCTACAATTATTGCTCTCACTGCGACGCTCGTGCCGATATGTAACATGTGCGGTATAATGGGCGCAATCGTCGTTTTTGCACGTATGCGCCCCCGACGCATGTATGTATGGATGGGGAATTAAAAAAATGTTTTTGTTTTTTTATTCTTTGTGTAACAAATGTGTACCTTTAAATTTTCTTGGGGACTTTAATTTTTTTTTCCTATTTTTTTTCCTCTAAACTTTATTGCTATCACATACGGGGGCTAATAAAACCCCCCTATGTGATGGAAAAATATGTGACAGGTCCTCTCTATGGAGACATCGGGGGTCTCCAAGACCCCTAATGTCACCTAGGACCCCCCAAAAGAAGCTGATGAAGCACAGATCTACTCCATCAGCTTCTTTCCAGGCACCATGCTGATCCCGGGCTCGCACCGGGCACATCGGAGCCCGGGACCAGTATGACAACGGAAGGGGACGACGACCGCGGAGGGTGAACACACCGATCGTTACCCCATACAAGCGATCCGCCGGCTCTACACCCGGCGGATCGCTTGTATATTAACAGGCATTGCTGCACGTTTTTAATATGGGGCATTTCCCGAGCGTGCACGGGGGCATGTCTGAGAGAGAGGTAGTTAAAGCAGAAGAGAATGGTGAATCTGCTGATACAATACTTCCTTCCTTTTTTTAAGTCTTGATATAGTAAGAGATTAAGGCAGCGTACTGTATAGAGATGTGCTATAATGATATAGAATATCTCCTTACTAAACACACTGTGACAGTTTCACTGCTTGTAATCTCCTCTGCAATGCTCTGAATTATCAAAACTACTGACAACAAATCTACAACGAACAATCATATTTACAACAAATCTACAACAAACATGAAGTTTACAACAATCTACACAGAAAAAACACAATTGTATTTCAAATGTAGGAGCCGTATCCTCTGTGACCAGATTCAGCATGTAAGCTGAAAGAGGAAAGTATGTGGCTGGTGACATCTCACATGCTGAATCTCCTCACAAGCAGCTCACCCCACATAAATTTGTGCGACATTGAGCTACACCATTGAAGTCTATTGGGGCCAAATTGCAGGAAATCCGCCGAAAAATAGGTCATGTTCAAGCGATATGCTTGAGCTACAAGCTATAGGCGGCATTGAGCTGTGAGATGTGAACAGCTCCATTTGAAATGCATTGGACAAGCTACATTGAGCTAATGTTTGTGTGATTTTTTTGAGCTGAAATCGCGCTACAAATCAATCAGTGTGAATGGGGTCTGAGTGTGGGAGAGCTGAAGAAATCCCAGCTCCTTGCAGGGTCTAGAGGGAATGATTTGAGGGCGGAGACTGAGAAGACACGTCCTCAGCATGTTGTCCTTCACATGAACCAGCACAGAGGGTTGCTACTCTTCAGTACTCATAGGGACCATGAAAAGTAGCCACCCTCCGGCAGGAAATTATGGAGGGAGGAAAATAAGACGGATTTTGGAGCATTTAGAGCTAAACAATGGCACAATAAGGTACACAGTTATTGATTATTTATATAATAGAAGTTATTTTTATTTTCTGAGTTTAGCGTTGCTTTAAAATAAAAAAAACACCTTATGTTTAATTATACCTGGCTTTATCATGTGTTATTATCAGGCCAAGATAAATTGGAGAAATGCATCTGTATTCTGCAGAGCTCCTGTATCAATGTCCATAACACAGAAGGGAAGGATTACATAACACCTTTGCCTTTTCAGGTAAGGAGGACTACAGTTCTTGTGGACTGATCAGAGCAGTAATATCAGTAGTTAACATTTTAGAGAATCTTTACCATTTTTGTACCATAAGGGCACCTGTCAGAATAGAAATATGGGAGCATCTGTTGCCAATTTGTTGTTTTTTTTGAAGGTGCAGGTTGGATATATCGCATGTTTGTTCTGGATCAGTGACTCGCCAACTAGTGTTGAGAAAGGATTAGATTTACAGCCCCAGAGAGTTTGCCTTAAAAACAAGTTGGTAAGGGCTTCTCCCCATAGTTTTATGCCAACACGTTTCTTTTGAGGCCAAGCAGCTGTCTCATCATCAAGCAACCTCTCTGCCAATGTTGTGCTTCTGGGATCTGATGTGGCTGACCTTTGCACCGACTCCAACCTTGAACTTTACAAGCAGTTCCTTTTCAGGCGTAGGCTGTTTTGTAGCGCGTTCAGACGGGCTGAAATACGGCAAGGTGTGAACCATACCCATAGAAAACAATGGGATTTTCATGTTTGAGCGTTTTGTAGAGCGTTCGTAGGTGCAGGTGTGAACCAGGCCTTAGGCTTCCTTTTACCTCATTTAGCTGGCAGTTTAGAGCAATGGGCTACACTAAGCTTCATATAATTTTCATTATCACAGTACCAGATACTTCTGATTTATGTATTTTTGTCTGTTTTTTTATACATAACTTTTAATATAGTAATCATTCATAATTAAAGTTATGTGTACAAAAAAAAAAAAAAAGGTTTAGGCTTTATAAATATGTTGCCATAGCTAGCCACTTTTTTAAAGTTGTATTAAACTCAAACTTTTTTTTTCCCCATAATGAAATCAGATCTCTAAGCTCCACTTTACTAAACTTCCTGTCCAGTACAAGATCACAAGGGACAGCACAAACGTCTCCAACAGTCGACCATCTACTTGCTTGGGGGGGGGGGGGGGGGGCCCAAGATAAGAAGAAAACTAGCACACACAAGGGTGGCTCCATAGAACCCAACAACAGGATGAGATATCAGGGCCAGTGCGAATTCTGCCCCAAGCTAAAAATTTTAAATGTCAAGGAGCAGCAATCATTGTAAATCATTTAATCAGCATTTGAACCCTTTGACTTTAATATCACTTTTATTGTCTTTATTATATACAGTTTAAATTCCGTGGGTCTTGGAGCATACAATTAGGAAAAATAACAGAGTGTGATTAAACTAGGATAATGGATCATATAGCTGAAAGGATTCATAAAAGCATACAGTACAAATCCTACTATTACTTTGTGTTGCTTTTCTCTGGACACAGCAGGGGGAATTTATCAAAACTGGAGCAGCTGTGCATGGCAACCAATCAGCTTCTCTCTTCAGTTTGTTCAGATTGGAAAATGAAAGAGAGAAGCCGATTGGCTGCCATGCACAGCTGCTTCAGATTTTGTCTGCTCCAGTTTTGATAAATTCCCTTTAGCATGTCTTATGCATGTGTGTTGAAGGCATTTGGGCACCATTGCATTTAAATGCAAAAACCATCCCTTGACAGCAAAGCCCTAACACATGCAGAACCATCCATAAAGTTGTTTCACCTCATTTTTTCTCTGTGTTATTTCTCATCGTTTCAATCTGTGTTGCTTAGGTTGCAACAGTCTGGCCAACAAAATATGGCCTATTATTTGAACGTAACAGCCAATCACATGAGGTGCCACACAGTCCTCCTAGGTAAGTGATGTTTTATGATCAATGGAAAAGTCAAGTTTAACTTTTTCCAAATATATTGATGCTATCCAATGCGGTGATAGAGTTTTAATTAAATGGCAGCTGTTCCTTTGAATGAGTTTTAGCCTACAAAATTTAGAAAGCTCATGTATACATGGGCTCATTTTTTTGTCTGCAGGAAACTGGATACTAAGAAATAGGGCTTTCTCCAGTTGGATATATCATATAACTTAAAGGAGAACTATGAGGTGACTTGATTTCCACTCGTCCTCATAGTTAGGTCTTGTATCTACCCCCTCCTGAAGAAATTTTTTCTGATGGGAAGAAAGTGATATATACCCAAACAGGCCCAAAAGACATACTTCAGTTGAGAGGATTCCTGGCAGATCAAAGCAGACAGTGATGAGTGCCAAAACCTGACGCCAGAATTTTAAAATTGGGTCCCATAACCAAATAGTGTGCAAGAAATCGGCAACAACCTGCCACCTCTTCAACACAGGATTGTGGAGTACATAATCTGAGAGCATATAGCTTTGCGGGGGTATAATACATTTGATGAAATAGTTTGAGATGAACAACTTTAGCTGAGGGTTGACAGATAAGCTGTCTCAAATTCTTGCCAATCATCCTCCGATATGGTTGATATTATAGAAGACCAGCTTTGTGTGGCAGCTGTGAACCTAGTTTGCATTTAGTTTGCCATTATCATGAAAAAAAAGGAGATTCATTTACCTGCACCAGATTTCAGCAAACATTTTCTACATTTGTAGGAGAAAGATCCACATTGGAAAGCCCCACTTGCTTTTTAGTAGTGTGTTGAAGTTGTACGTGATAAAAGGATTCTATGGTATTGGGAACATCATTTCCAAAAAGTTGGGACATAGTTTTAGCTTTTGAGCAGTTTAGTCAGTTTATGAAAAGATGATGATTACCTCAGCTTTATTTATAGGCCTGTTTATTTCCTAATAAAGAACAACAGTAATTGTAAGCGTTTAAAAGAAAATATTGTATAATATAAAGAGAGAGCAGCAATTTCTATTTTCGGTCAGTAGTTCTGGAAAATTCCTGTGTACATTCAGCTTTTCAATCTCAGGAACCCACCACTTTGCTCTGCTCCCTTTTACTGCAAATATGTGTTTTAAAACAAAAGTGAAACAAATGACGCATCCTCCATTGCCATCCCTGCTCTCATCCTTTCCATTTCCTACTCCTCACTCTCTATGCTCCCTTATGGTACCTGCTATTAGGCATGACTTTTAGATTGAAGTGTTTAGAGTGGCTCACCAGTTAATTTGCTCAAGCTGTGATCCAGTAATGACTAAAGGTTTAGTGTGCACAATGGTTACTATTATTGGAGTTCCTCTGTAATGAATTGTTTCCTTCCTTAGGGAACCTTTGCCAACTATGTTCAGCATGCTGCATCCATTAGATGAAATCACACCTCTAGTGTACAGATCAGGAGGTGAGTTCACAAATTAAGAAGAAATGCATAATAACACAACCTTTGTCACTCATATATCACAAAAATAAATAACTCTTTTTATTGCCCATTAGTAGAAGTATACACTACCGTATATATGTCATTGTGCCATGTTGGCTATTTAATTTCTTTTACTGATGCTAGGTTAGCGATTCCAAGATTTCAAGTCATCAGGTTAGTATGACAACCAAACAACCAGCATTTGAAGAATAAGAAAACCGCAATTGCAGCCTTCGTTGTTTCACTCGGGAAAGTTTTATTTTGACAATAACCAACATTTAAGTGACACTAAACTCAGGAGTTAAATCTTAAAAATACATTCAAGTACCTTAACTGTTAATAAGAATATAGCTTATTTGTACATTACTTAGCTGTAGATCCTCAAATCATCTCTGAATTCATGCTGACACTGTCATCCCCTCTGGAGGGTGGCTACTTTTGTTCCCCATGGTCCTGTGTGTGTTGTAAAGAAGTCACCGCTCCAAGCTCAGGCCTGTGATGGGTCACAATCTCATGTTTAGTTTACTAATTTGTATTGAGATTGTAGTCCATCACAGGAGTGAGCTTGGAGCGGTGGCTACTTTACAACACACACAGGGACCATGGGGAACAAAAGTAGCCACCCTCCAGAAGGAAGCACAGTGTCAGCACTAATTCCCACATGATTTGAGGATCTACAGCTGAGTGATACACAAATAAGATACATTTTTGCTAGTAGTTAAGGTACTTGAATGTAATTGTAAGATTCAACTCCTGAGTATAGTGTCACTTTAAAAGCAAAAAGGAGGTATTGTTCATTGTAACCTTCACATTTGTTGCTGTGGGCACCTCCTCTGCTGTCTCCTTTGACCATTGTTTCAATCCTGTTGGAGGCAAGATTTGGGTTATAATCCCTTATTATTGCAGTTTGTATATTAAAGTAATTTGTGATGCGACTTTTACATTTTGTAAATGCTTGCTCTTCCATGTTTTTATTATTGTATAAATATTGATTTGTAAATGTAACCACTAGAAGGATCAAACAATCAGTTTCCAGTGACTGCCTCTTTCATTAATAAGGACGTGAGGGGGCTTGGTGCGAACCCAGTTTGCTTGAGTTTGCCAAAGCCCACACAAAACTGTAACTGACAATGCCCCCCTCCAAATCAGTTGTGGAAGGGACATTCTATGCCCCCTTGTGACATGTAGCTGAGGGGCAAGGAAAATCCCAGCCGCAACTGGGAGGGGTGTGTGTCAGTGACAGTGTTGTGCTGGCTTTGGTCAACTCTGGTGATCTAGATTCACAGGAAGCCCCCCTGCACATCATCACTCAATAACAAGTACAGTATTAGGATTACAAAACTGGCAGACAGAGTACATTGTTCTCAATTATTTTCTGACCTATAGGCTTGCATTGCAAAGAGAACGGTTGTGCAGCACAGTAACACAGGAAGTAGTGCCTGCATATGCATTGAGCAATTATCACTTCTCCTATATTCATACATAATTGTAAACGTCACAGAGAAATTTTTTTTTCATTTTTTGTATTAATGTAATAACAAATATTGATATCACGGTGATCATGTATTTAAAAAAATATTGCAAATACTACACATTCCCTTTGACTTTTTACCTTTATTACAGGTATATTTGCCAGCTCTCGGGTGCAGTACGTTTCTGATAATGCTCTAAGGATTGTTTTCACTTATTCTGACCCATCCATTGTGATGACCTATGATACAGTTCAGGGTGCACATACAGTATGGGCTCTGCGCAAAGTCAAATCAGAAGTAAGGAAAGAAAAATTGTGTGTATATGTAAAATATATGATCAGTTTTAATAATTATCTGTCAGAGTTTCGAACTCTTTCTGCCTTTTTTCTTACTACTTTGTTAAAAAAAGTATGTAGCGCAATCATCGGTTTTCTATGTAGGCACACCCGACTTGTGTTTTTGTTAGTATACGCACGTTTGCAGGATTGGGGGACTTTCTTTTTTTTGGGGGAGGGGGATTTTTTTTTAATTTCATGTTATTTTTTACATAATTTTTTTTTTTTGCCTCATTGCTATCACATGGGGGGCTCACACGCCCCCTATGTGATGGCACAATTAAGGTGACAGGTTCTCTTTAAGGTGACCTTAGGGGTCCTTTACCCCTAGAGTCACCTTTCCACTTCACTGGATTCAGCTGCCAGAGCAGCTGAATGTCAACACAGCAGGCAGTGGCTTGAAGCAATAGCCAACCTGTTATTGGTTATTTTAAATTGCAATAGCCAATAGAAGGCTGGCTATTGCACCTGCCCACTGTCTGCTGTCAATCAGCAGAGGAGACAACTGAAATACCCTAACTATTAACTATTAAAGTGACACTATACTCAGGAGTTAAATCTTACAATTACATTCAAGTACCTTAACTACTAGCAAAAATGTATCTTATTTGTGTATCACTTGGCTGTAGATTCTCAAATCATCTCTGACTTGGTGCTGACACTGTGCTTCCTTCTGGAGGGTGGCTACTTTTGTTCCCCATGGTCCCTTGTGTGTGTTGTAAAGTAGCCACAGCTCCAAGCTCACTCCCATTATAGACTATAATTTCAGTACGAATTAGTAAACTCAACATGAGATTGTAGTCCATTATGGGAGTGAGGTTGGAGCGGCGGCTACTTTACAACACACACATGTAACATGGGGAACAGACGTAGCCACCCTCCAGAAGGAAGGACAGTGTCCGTATGAATTCAGAGATGATTTGAGGATCTACAGCCGAGTGATACACAAATAAGTATTGTTAAGGTACTTGAATGCATAGTTAACTCCTAAGTTTAGTGTCACTGTAAGTGAGATGTTCTATGTTTTTCATAATAGAACATTTCATAGCTTTATGATAGCATATATGTTTGAAGTTTTGTGCAGGTTACAGTGGCAGATGGTTATTGTGTGTTGTTCATATACAGGAACAGACTGCAGTCTTGAAGTATCCGGATCAGCTGGGCACCCCACAACATGGACTAATGAACAGCTCTCTGACAGCTCACTTGCACAGTGTTTCTAAAGGAGATTCACCAACAGCTTCACCTTTCCAGAACTATTCATCGCTTCACAGCCAAAGCCGATCAATATCTTCTCCCAGCATCCATTCTCGTTCCCATTCTCCTTCTATTTCCAACATGGCTGCTCTGAGGTAAAGAAACATTATAAAACATTGTTTTTCTTTGTTTTTGCAGGGCTAGAGGATGATGAATACATTAAAATTATGTTTGCACTAAGGTTTTTGAGTGCTTGTCTGTCACATTGGCTACATGGTTATCATGACATACATTCTTCACCTATAAAGTAGATCAGAATGTACTTATTACAATATTTTACCTGTTTGCAGCCAGTTCTTCCGTTTTCTCCCCAGCCTTGTTAAAAAAGAAAATGTACAATAACCAGTGTTCTGTTAGATACAGTCCTCATAGGAAAGTTCTTCTTTTTCTCCAGCTTTGTCAGGTCTGACATTTATGGTGTATGTCAGACCTGACAAGTCCAAACTGTTTTAAAAACTCATGTTAAAAACAGAGGTTTTTGTTGTATGCATTTGCAAACATGCATAAAACCACACTGCTGTGCCAAGGCACCTCTTTACAGTGTGGTCCCTAACTCTAACAGTCTAGCAGAGTTCTAATCTCAGGACATATGTAGCTTAAAGTGACAATAAACTCAGGAGTTAAATCTTCAAAATGCATTCAAGTACCCTGACTATTAACATAAATGTAGCCCATTTGTGCTGCAGAGTCTTAAATCATCTCTGAATTGGGGCTGACACTGTCCTTCCTTCTGGAGGGTGGCTACTTTTGTTGCCCATGGTCCCTGTGTGTGTTGTAAAGTAGTCATCGCTCCAAGCTCACTCCCGTGATGGACTACAATCTCATGTTGAGTTTACTCATTTCTACTGAAATTATAGTCTATCACGGGAGTGAGCTTGGAGCGATGACTACTTTACAACACACACAGGGACCATGGGCAACAAAAGTAGCCACCCTCCAGAAGGAAGGACAGTGTCAGCAGCAATTCAGAGATGATTTGAGACTCTACAGCCGAGTGATACACAAATTAAATACATTTTTAATAGTTAAAGTACTTGAATGCATTTTTTGAACTCCTGAGTTTAGTGGTCACAGTTTTTACTTTTTCCTTGTAGAGCTTTAAGATTTCTTCTTAACCTCATCATTTTTATTTTTTACAGCCGCTCCCATTCTCCAGCTTTAGGTGTGCAGTCCTTTTCTGGTGTACACAGGTTTAATTTCTCCAGTTACACCCCTTCTCCGAAGAGGTTAGGAGCCTCCCATTCCCCTAACAGTACATCCAGTGATTACTTTACTACAGAAACAGAACCCATTGTTCCAGAGCTCTGCCTTGACCACCTGTGGACAGAGACTATTTCAAATACAAGGTAAATGTGTGCAGGCAATCTTGTTGCATAGTTGGTTATTGTGTGTGTATATATTTTTATATTAATAAACAATAAGCAGATGACCAGTTAAACATGTAAACATTCCGTAAAACAGGCTATGAGCTGCCGGCTGCTGTCATAATACAATGCAAACAGCAGGATACTGTCGATCGAACACTAGTGTTGATGGAGGAATCTGCTCTATTTGTTTGGTTCAGCCCACGGGGTAAACTAAAGAAATAGCAGTGTATCGCCAGCCTAAGATGATTTTATTTAGAATTACTTCAGACTCCTCTCTCCAGTGATCAGACTACAACATTGTAACTTTTTAGTAAGGTGAAAGAGGACACTAAGGGGTGAAATGTGTCAAACATTTGTGAACAACAACTGCATAGGTACCAGATTTACATGATTGGCCCATCTGTGAGTCACTGTCTCAGTCCAGGGAGTAGATGCCTAAATAAAGATGGCTCTGTCCTTCTGGAGAGAAATGCAGATGGAGTCATTGTTAGGTCAATACTGAAATCTGTGTGAGAGGTAATAAATACCTCTATGTATTACGCTTGCACATTACTTAAATTGTACCCACTCGATATATAAAATATATATCTGACATTAGGTCATCTTTAAAGATAGTTGAGGTGGAGGTTAAAGTCAACCTCATCTATCTCTTTTGATGGAGAATTTTCTGTAGATGCAGTTGCAATCCCTGAAGCCAAGTTTTGGATAGCGTAAGCGAAGGTTATGGCGCTTGTAAGATTTTTTTTTTTTTTGCAATCTGTGTCTAATTGGAGTGATTTCCCTTCACTACCTGTCCAATAACCACAACAGGACATGAGAGGAAATCACTCCAAAGTGGTCAGCAGGGTCCCCAGGGCTAGTGTCCTGTTTGGAATGTTCTATTCCTGTTCTGATGACAACCAAAAATGTGGGATTTTCTCTCACTTTCAGTGATAATGGTCACCAGGACAAATAGAGAGGGTAAATCTCCCTAACGGGGACACAGACGGCAATAAAAACCTGACAGGTGTTCTAATCCCTCTCCAATCTAACCAATCTAAGTTTTTTTTCTTCTTTTTCATTTATACTTTATAGTGAAAAGTCTGCTCTCTTCCTTCTTTGCCGTGTGCTCTGTCTTGGGCAAATTGTGTCTGAAACCTATTAATGAATGACACCAAACGAGTCTTTAATATTCTCCACTTTTCCCATTCACAGGGAAAAGAACTCGCAAGCCACTAAAGTATTTATCACTACTGACCTGTGTGGACAGAAGTTTCTGTGTTTCCTTTTAGAATCCCAGCATCAGCTTCGGTAAGCATTCTTTATACAATCCAGAGAGCTTCTTTGTTAAAGCTGAACTTTAGGTTTACATAATAGAAACATTAATGCCGTTAAATATGTTTTTACATTGTTGTAGGTATTCATAAATGCAGCTAGGGAAAGTATGATACCAGCCTTCTGTAATCTCCTGCACAACAGCACTTAGACCAGGAGAGGGAAGGACAGCATTAGGGCCAGTCTAGCTCTGCTGTAGTCCTGACTGGGAACATGTTAACAGTAGGAGAAAAGAGAGTAAGACGATGTATGACACATCAGTTTGCTGCTGCTCCTTTACTGCCTTTACGGTGTGTTCTGGACCAACCTAAAACTGTAGTGGAGATCCAGGATATGGCAGGGTATCTGAATTACAAATCCTATGGAATATATGTCTTTTTACAGTGGATTAAGTTGCTTGCCTAGAGTTCAGCTTTAAATAAAAAAAAAATACTCTTCATGCTTGAAAATGTTAAGTAAGAGACCTTTTACATCTACAGTATGTGCTTTGAGGGCCCATTCACACCAATTGCGGTGCGTTCCAGAGCGGTTGCTGCTAGGAACACAGCAATCGCTCACTAAACTTCCCACTTTGTTCTGGTGCGGGAGGGGGAATTGAAGTCAATGGCACCACAGCTACACCCCCCCTGCCCGCAGTGTGATCGGACTTGTGATGAAACATTGCCTGCGGAACGTTAAACAAAGCTGCATGCTCTATTTTTTACGTTTGAAGTTGACCGGAATAAAAGCTATGTTTTGCCACGCGTCTGATCGCACTGCGGGCGGGGGGTTGTGGCGTGGCTGTGGTGCCATTGACTTCCATGCACCACCACGCCCCCACCCCAGAATAAAGCAAATAAGTATTTTCTGTGCTGCTTCAGCACCATCTTGTGGCCATAATGTGATATTACAGTCAGGACATCTATATATTATCCTCTGTGAACAATTCACGTGGATTGCTTATTTTACGTATTAGTTTTTTGCTGATTTTAGAAAAATATATAAATAACTGAATAGCTCAGATACCATTTTTTTTTTCTTCAGTATGGTAAAGTTTGAAGAAAGCAATGATAAATCACAGCTGATCTTTGGCTCTGTCACTAATATCTTTGCAAAGGATGCTGCCCCAGTGAAGGTAATTTCAGCTACTTTTCTGATACTAAATAACGACGTTTTGGGTTACTTGTCCTTTAATCCTGCTATGTTTTGTATCTTTCAGAGCATTGATACCATGGTGATACTTGAGAACAATGGGAACTTGGTTTTATACACCGGGGCAGTTAGGGTAAGTCTTTCTAACCCACAAACCATAAATGTTATATGAATACTTGTCAGTCATTGGGCCTTTTTCTTTGTTTCATGTTTAGAAATGTAATTTAGAAAAATTATTTATTACTGGCATTTATGTAGTTCAGACAATTTATACAGCGCTTTACTTATTGTATGTTGACATCAATCCCTCAAGTAGCTTACAAGGCAAGATCCTGTCATACATGCATACATACACTCACATACATATGGGGGCCCATTTAGACAGTAGGCAATTAACCTTCCAGCATGTCTTTGGAGTGTGAGAGGTAACCGGAGGAAACCCACACAAGCACAGGGAGAACATACAAACGCTATGCGGATAGTGTCCTGGCCGGGATTTGGACCAAATAGTGCTGGAAGGCAGAAATGCTAACCACTGAGCCACTGTGCTTTTCATATAGATGTATATTGACATTCATCATTTCATACTGCAGGTTGGAAAGATTTTCATCCAAGGACTGGGTGCCCCATCTCTTGCCATGTCTAATCCAATGCCTCGCCCAAGCACCCCGCTGGAGAGTGTTAGCACGCCTACTAAGCCACTGAACAAGCATTTGGCACCTATGGACGAAATGGTATTATGCTTCTATTTTAAGATACATGCACTGTGTATTCCATAACCTGTACCAAGCTGGTTTCTTCTAGGTGGGACTTTTTACCATCTCAGAGGGGAATTCTAGCTAAAACTGTTTAACTTTGGATAGTATGTAGAAGGTGTACAATCACGGTCAGATTTTTATTGCTGCCTGTGTTCTTGTTGGTGAGATTTTCCCTCACAATTCTGTCTTTCTTCCCTCTGGACAGACAGTGAAAGACATATTCTTTAACTACTTGCTGACCAGGTGTTAAGACCCCCTTCCTGGCCAGGCCATTTTTCAGTATTCAGCGCTGCGGTACTTTGACATTTATTCCGTCATGCAACGCTGTACTGAAATGAATTTTATACAATTTTTTGGGGACAGATAGAGCTTTCTTTTGGTGGTATTTATTCACCACTGGGGTTTTTATTTTTTACTTTATTTAGGAAAGATTACTGAACGTTTTGAAGAAAAAAAGTTTTTTTTACATTGTTAGGAAACAATTATTATTACCCAATTTTTTTGTAAAATATAAAAGACGGGGTCACGTCGGCTAAATAGACACCAAACATTTCAAGCTTAAAAGTTGCGCGCACCCGCATAGCCAAAATTTATCATAGGCAACGCTTTAAAAAAGCTTTTACAGCTCATCAGTTTCGTGTTATCAGTGATTGATGGCCCTAGAATTATTGCTCTCACTGCGACGTTCATGGCGATATGTAACATGTACAAGCTTGAGAAGCTTGTCTTGCTTAGTTCATGAGTGCACATTCAGCAACTATTAAAAATGTGCCCTTAAACAGTGAACAGTAGAGGCAGTGGCGTAACAACCAGGGGTGCGGGGGGGTCACTTGCCCCGGGCGCAGGACTGAGGGGGGGCGCCGTCATCACCCCCGCTAAACGAAGCCATGGCTCCCTCTCCCTGACACGATCACCTGGCTGTCATCGGGCGGCCGCTCGCTCTTCCGAGGCCACTGCGGGCGGCCCTCTACATTGCCTGATTGGAGGGCGCGTCTGCCTGATCCAGCCAGCCAGCCCGGATCGCATAGCGGCGATCCGGGCTGGCTGGATCAGGCAGACGCATGGGGGGGGGCGAAAAAAATGTTCTGCCCCGGGCGCCCATAACTCTGGTTACGCCACTGAGTAGAGGAACAGTGTTTGATTTTCATTGATTGATTGCAGGATGGCAGATGTAGTAGTATGACGACACCTGCTATCCTTGCATACAAATATCATAGTTTTATCCTGCGTTATTTGGCGATTTTAGAAAGACACCAAAAATCTAGATATAAATATTGGCCTTCAAATATGTGTGTGTGGACTGGTTGCTGTCATATTTACATGTAGACTGGTTGCTGTCATATTTGCACTCCACGCTATAAAAGCCATATGTATCCTTTATCATTCTTACCGAACTTTATTTTCATTTTTTTTTTCTCAGGCGGGTTTGCTTTCCCCAGTTCCTGAGCTGCGGGACTCCTCCAGGCTCCATGAGTCTAATTATTTGGATGACTGCACTTTTCATCATTTTGGAATGTATATTCATTCTGTTAGAGATTCTGTACATAACAGACTGACACTGGTGAGTTGTTCAAGTTACTTAATATTTGAGGCTTCCATTATTGCTGTGGATTTCCAGAGACAGTCTGTGCATTAGTTTTCAGTATAGTCAAAGAAAACTGCAAGGGGTCTATTTATAAACAAGTCGAAAGACTCTTCACTACGCAAATATCTGTGAACATTCGGTTTGTGCTAATAATGACAAAAACAAACATTCCTATTACGTTTTCTTTTCAGATTGAGTGTATTGTGACGCAGTACTGCATTATGGCCATTAGACGGCGCTCCATAGCATAGGAAATACTTATTCCCTAAGTGCCATCTAATTTTAAATATAAGTAAATATCAATACACTGTTGCTTAATTTTTTTACATTCATTTTTAATATTTTTTTGTTTTAGGAACTGACAAATGGATCTATGGTTCGGATTTCCATTCCAGACATTGCTACCTCTGCATTAGGTAAGTTAAAAAGTAAAAAAGCAGATTGTATAACTTCAAGTACTCTTAAAACTCTAAAGCCAAGACTTTTTTTTTTTATAAAGTAGGAAAAACCTAATCCCTTTTTTCTTTCTTCCATTGAGGGACACTGCTCTGAAGAATTCTGCAATGTTGGGTTCTGCTGCTGCCTTTAGAAGAAATGGACACTAGGCAAAACAATTATTCAGTTGACTTTTGTTGAAAAAGCTGGGTGGAAAATAGTCACCCAGTCACCTGCAGTCACTGTTTGGGTATTCTGACAGCGGAGGGTGCCGGTTGTCAGGATAACAATAGCTTGGCAGGGAATATTCATCCATCCACACTGTTTTGCAGCTGTGTGTTCGATTTCTTTTTTTCAGTTCGGGGTGAAGGCTTCCTCGTTTTTGCTCCGGTGGCAACTTAACATTTTGTATTTGCCTTACTTTTCAGATCTGGTCACAATTGTTACTGGGACAGAACAGTAAGGGGTAAACTCCCCAGCAGGGGCATAGATGGTAAATGAAACGTGACAGGGTTGCTAGTCCTTCCTTGCTCTACCCCAAAAAAAGCTTTGGATGCCCTTTTGGGTTACACTCAGATTAGAAACTTAAGCCTTAAAAGAGAACTATGGGGTAAGTGTTTTTCCCCATAGTTCTCTTAGGGGTCACGGGAGGACATATACTAGCGTCCTCCTGTGACCCAAAGCTCAATAAAAAAGCTCAATATCGCGAGCTACAGCTGGCTCTGCTTATCTAGATGCAGAGCCAGCTGTACCCGTCCCCTCCCCGTTCGTTCCGCCAGTCAGCGCTGGAGGATCGGACAGGGGGGGGGGGGGGGGTAATCCCTGCAGGGAGCCATGAGTGACAGTCACGGCTCTCTGCAGGGATAGATAGAGGAGTGACGGTATGTGTTCACTCACTTCCCGATCTATGGAGCCGATGTGTGACAGTTTCATTGTTACAGGTCGGCTCGAACTATGAGGATAAGTGATTTTCACTCACCTCATAGTTCTCCTTTAGGATGCATACAAAGAGCACAGCCTCTTAAACAACAGTAAGCCTGATGTAAAAATGATGTCTGTACTTAGTTTGTTGAAAACTGATCATACCCTGTCTTGGCAGTCTGCATGTGTCTGCATGTGATTGGTGACAAAACAAAGTTGACTGGAGGTGCTCTTTAATATACAAGCTTTAACCCCTTCGTGACTGACGACGTACAGTGTACGTCGCCAGCATCGGGGCTGTTTAAACAGACTCCCGGCGACTTTACTGTGCTTTGCCCTTGTGGGTCAAACCAACAGTTTCATTTTAATGACTCCTCCCCAGCAGCACATAATCACCTTTGCTGAGTTCCTACTTCTACTTTGTTCAGGTGATGGGAGCAGGGAAGGGAAGCCCCATGTAAGCTTCTAGTTGGTCTACTCGGAGCTTACACAGGGCTGAGACCTCCCTCCGTATGTAACAACACTGTACCAGTCACTAAGCACCAGTGATGGCACATGCGCCTCCATAAACATGGAACTGCTGGGTATTTTCTTTACTGCCTGTGGCTGAAGGGAGCAGCAGATGAGTGAAGAGACGGGGTATTTTGCTGTGTTGGTGAATCACAAATTTGCTTTAATAACATTCTCGGGTTGTACAAAATTCTAGAGCTTCATCTCTAGAATTAGTGTACACGTGTTTTTGAATGTCTCGGTCATTTGTAGATACCTGATTAAGAGGCTTCCAGAGCTTCTCCTCCATTGCATGGAATGTTTTTTGTTTGTTTGTTTGTTTTTTTAAACTTGCGATCCGTTTGGACTTCTCTATTTCAAACAGATTTTAAACAGGATTAAAGGTCTCCAAAGTTACCCTGTACTGCATTGCTTTGAGTTGCAACATTCAAAAGTGAACTTATGGCAAGGCCATAGACATTCATATCTGGGATCTCACTTTAAAACAAGACCTCACTGACCTCTATAGCTGCGAGCACTGCAGAGAAATTCATCCAAGGTTATCTAAGGTTTAACCAGGGGTTAAATAGCAGCACAATTTAACTTTTTAGTTTGTTTAACCTGCAAAGTTCCTTTTTATCTCTTATAAGTGAACCAGAATATTTATGAAGAACCAAAATAACATTGCTACATTGTAACTCTCTTGACACTGGAGCTGTTCCGCTAGTGCCAATTTACACAGAAGTAGCAAGAGCATCTTAGCCCCATCTTCTTCACCCGGGATGATGTAACTCCTGCACATGTGCACAGAGGTTTATTCATCCCAGAACCTGCATGTGCAGTTCAATGTACACCTAAAAAGTCTTGTGAACAGGAAGTGTATGTAAAACATAACAATAAACTTCTATTATTTGCTCCCTTTTGGTCTGTTAAATATACCTTTGAAAGTATTATGTTATATCTGTTTGAAGTGCAAAAAATTGCAAGAATTCTTGCCAAGGGATAACTTTTTGTTCTCTCTGTCTGTGCACATGTTTTTTTTTATATAAAGATTTGGTTGTGGGGGGGGCGGGGGTTAAACAAG
>NW_017306314.1:2066823-2076403 GCF_000935625.1 Nanorana parkeri
TACTTTTTTTTTTTTATAAAAATGTTGGGGGGGGGGGGGGGGGGGGGTTAAACCAGAGGTGTTCTTTGTAATGCACCAGAAATGAATTGGCCAGGGCTGACACCACACACTTAGGACTTCAGAGCTGTGTTGTCATGAGTCGTGCCGTCTCTCCCATGATGGATTACAATCTCAATTCAAATTAGTAAACTAAATGTCAAGTTGTAGTCTATCATGAGAGTGAGCTTGGAGCGGTGGCTACTTTACAACACACACAGGGACCAAAAGTAGCCAACCTCCTGAAGGAAGGACAGTGTCGGCATGAATTCAGAGATGATTTGAAGATCTACAGCTGAGTGATACACGAATAAGATACATTTAATGTTAATAGTTGAGGTATTTGAATGTATTTTTAAGATTTAACTCCTGAGTTTAGTGCCACTATAAGTCTGGAATTATGCTTAGAGTCTATTTGTTTCTTTCCCATTTCCTTTTCCAGTTAAAAAGTGTCTGCAAGCAATCAAATATATTCTGCCAAAAGAAGTAGCTGTTCAAATGCTGATCAAATGGTATAACTGCCACAATGCACCTGGAGGACCCAGTAATAATTCAGAGTGGAATCTCTTTGTTACTAGTCTTATGAATATGATGGGTTACAACACTGATAAACTGTCCTGGACTCATAATGTAAGCATGTGCTCCACAAATGTTACTGACATAGGTGCTTGGAAATAAAGGCATAAGTCTCATACTGCATATATTTCATGTTTTAAATATTTTTTTCTAAATGTACAGTATATATGCATTTAATTTGGTGATTACTGTTTCATGAAGATTTGATATTCAACAGTAGTGTATCTTCTAGGTTGTTTTCTGGTGTGCAATAGTTTTCAGTAATGCAAATTTTTTAGCCACAAGAGGGTCCATATATCTAAGTCGACCAGTTCTATATGAGTAAATGATAAATGCCTGCTGCAAAAATCCTTTCGATGAACCTTATACTGAGAAAACATGTAGGCTGCCATTGCTCATCCTTTTAAAATATTATATGCTTGGCTGTATTGCTGATGCTAAGACATCCAAGCTTTTTGAGTTCTGACTTGACTAGCTGCATGCTTGTCAGTGACTTTGAAAGTATTAGGCCAAGGAACAGCCGGGTAACTAGTATTTTCAGAAGGTCAACAATGGCAGCTAATGTATTATGTAGGGATGCACCCATACCGATACTGGTATCGGTGCCGAGTATTTTTTTTGTGCAGTGATATTACTAAAGGGATTGTTCCATATAATTATTCCATATTTTTTCAATAGCTTGATTTTGAAGGCTCTCTGTCTCCTGTGATTGCTCCTAAGAAGGCCCGACCATCGGAAACTGGTTCTGATGAGGTACAAATGTGTCTCATTTTCCTGTTGAACACCATTATTTGTACTTTTATTCTATGTTTACTTTTTCTTAGCTTTTAAATAGTTTGAAAGCAGACTTAGACATTATAATTGGGGTTTTGTGTGTTTTCATTAGGATTGGGAATACCTATTACATTCAGATTACCATCGAATCGTTGAGCTGCATGTCTTGGCTAAATCTCTGCAGTTGGACACTCTAGATGTCCCAGTATCTAAAGACGATAGCTCACAGGTTTTAAATCTGGACTCAACAGCACTTCTCTTCAGCCACATTCCAGCGGTTTTCTATGTCCTCCATCTGACTTATGAGGAACTCAAACTCAACACATTGATGAGAGAGGGCATCCGCTCTCTGGTGATTCTGCTCCTGCAATTAGCAAGGTACAATCTTCCTTTCCTTTCTGCTGTTCTACTTTTTCTCTTTCCCAAGTCTGTCGGAATAGAGCCATTGTCTTTATCTTTTATACTAATAGAGAAAATATCCAATTGACGTACTGTATATATGGTAGGGATGCACCGATACTAGTATTGGTGCGGATGCTGAGTATTTGGGCGAGTACTCAAACTCGCCCAAATGCTCTGATGCCTAGCCCGATGCTTCCGTTATCAGAAAGCCGGGCAGCTCGTCATTACACACTGCCTGGCTTCCTGATTGGCCAGGAAGCCGACTCCACACTCTCACTTGTGAAGCCGGGCAGCGTGCAATGACGAGCTGCCCGGCTTCCTGATTGGTCGGAAGCTGGCCAATCAGGGATCCAGGCGCCGTGTATCGATGCAGCACCCGGCTTACTGATTGGTCGGGAAGCCGGTTTCATGCTCCCTCGTCACCTCATTACACAGCGCCCGGCTTTCTGATTGGCCAGAAAGCCGGCTCCATGCTTTCTCGTCACTTAGTGACGAGAAGCATGGGGACGGCTTCCCTTCTAATTGGGAAGCCGGGTGGCAAATCTTTACACGCTGCCCGGTTTCCCAGCTAATCAGGAAGCCAGGTGGCGAGTCATTACACGCTGCTTGACTTCCTGAATGGGACTTTCAGTATCGTCGAGTACCGGAAAAAAAATATATCGGTACTTGATACCGAAATACTGGTATCGGTGCATCCCTAATATATGGGTAATGCAATGTCTGAAGAAAACCACATAACTTGTGAGAAGATTTTAATAATATTCAGATCATATCAATATAATGAAGAGATCAATAATATTAGGGTAAAATAGCTATTTAATGAACCTCAACTGTAAAAAGTTAATACCCCTCAACTTATTACCATCCATAGAAAAGCTAGGTTATACCCAAGCTCTTGTATGAGGGGTGGGCAACTCCAGCCCTCCAGCTGTGCTTTACCTACCAATCCTATCATGCCTCTGCCTATGGGAATCATGCCTGTAACTGTCAGTCTTGCAGTGCCTCATGGAACTTGAAGTTCCACAACAGCTAAAGGGCCAGAGTTGCCCACCCCAGCTTAATCGGACATGCTTGTATGTACCTGCTGTCTTCCTTATGCTGTTCTTATTACTTATGTTTTTAGGGATTTGAATCTACACTCCTACATGGATTTTTACTTCAGAGATTTCCCAGCCTTTCTCAGGAACTCTAACCAGACTTGTCATATAGAGCCAAGTAAGTTCTGCATGACTCTCCCCTTTGTCATAGAGACTATGGTGCTATTTTATTATGTCAGATATTTGTGTCAGTCTATTAACACTGAGGTAATAGAACATGTCTACATTACTTTTAGCATCCATTCATTTGTGTGCTTTTTTTTTGTAGCCCATCTAATATGAGAGTTGGAAGGTTTTACTGTTTTTATATCATTTCAAGTTTTAAACATGATCCCATTACAGATTGTAATGAGCAAAATCTTTTTCTATGGTGTGTTTTTGTGAATGGCGTGATTCCCCATAGGTATGTTTGCTTTGTTGAGGCAAATCAAAACATTTCAACTTGCAGATTCTTCTGATTCAGTCATCATAAATTATAGCTTCAGTGTGGAATAAGTTATTTTTTGCCATTAGCTTTTTGCCTTTGGAATAAACACACAATTTTTGTCTGGGCATGTTCTGGGGGTACTCTGGTAAAGAGAAGCATTTACAAAAAGGATTTGCTCAGAGAACAGCTTTTAGAACTATATGCGTGGTGAGCAGGCTTTATATAATTTAATCGCAGGGCAGCGCAAAGCTGTCCTTTTTGGGATTCAGTTCTGTCCATAGGCTGCATTAGCTTTCTGCGTTCTACCCCTTTGTCCATGCCAGATGTTATATTATTATGAGGGATCAGCAAGGATAGCAGGATGTATAATACTTGAATGGCATGAAAAAAAAATCTGACTAATGCTAATCGTTAGAAAATTCCAGATAGCGTTTTTAAATTTTGTCTACAAAATTGCTTTAAAGTGACATTAAACTCTGGAGTTAAACCTTAAAAATGCATTCAAGCACCTTTAACTATTAACAGAAGTGTAGCTTATTGTTACAAAAACACTATCTGGAATTTACTAATTTGTATTAAGATTGTAGTCCGTCACAGGAGTGAGCTTGGAGCAGTGGCTACTTTACAACACACACCGGGACCATGGGGAACAAAAGTAGTCACCCTCCAGAAGGAAGGGCAGTGTCAGCATGAATTCAGAGATGATTGGAGGATCTACAGCCGAGTGATACACAAATGAGATACATTTTTGTTAATAGTAAAGGTACCGAAATGCATTTTTAAAGTTTAACTCCTGAGTTTTTAGTGTCACTTTAAACAGCAAGGTAACCTTATTTGCCACCATGAGTATGTTGGGGGTCTTTTTTGGTTGTTTTTTGTTTTTAAACAAAACATGTATGGAGGGAGTGAAGTACCTCTTTAGAACATTTTAGAGAATACTACTACGCTCTCTATAACCTTCCGACATCTGACCCTGAAAGGTCCACAGAGTATTTTAAACATTAAATCCCAAATATATAGCTGAGACACCCCTTTCAACTATAGATAATGAAACACAGTCAATCCTTAATGCTGCAGAGGAAGAGTTGCATACAGTAAAGGGACAAATGTGTTGGTACCTTTCCAAAAAGAACAACAGTTTTCTCTGAAACTGACGAAAGTTGTTGGCACCCATCATTATTTGCTCCATATTTAATAAAAACTCGACTTTGTGTTTGATGTTTGATTCAACAGGATAATTTAAATAAAACAAATAAAAATAGCATAGAAAAAACTGATGGGGCCCTTAAAAAAATATTTTGTTGCCCAAGCTTTAAAGGCTATCACTGCAAACAAGCAATTTCTGTAGCTCTCAATGAGACTTCTGCATTTCCAACAGGTTGTTTGGCCCACTCTTCTTGATCAAACTGCTCCAGCTGGCTTGGGTTTGAAGGGTGCCGTCTCCAGGCTGCTTGTTTCAGCTCTTTCCATAGATGTTCAATAGATTCAGGAGAATATATTTATTATTTTACAATAAAAATCATGAAAGAAAAAGAAAGTGTAGCCCCTCTGCTCATGCTACACGTAACAAAACACTTCACATTTACACATAAGAACACATCAACTATAAAAATGCACTACAGTCAAATAATGCATCCACTAAAATCACATTCTTCACTACATTTTTTAGGTTTATTATTAGGCCTGAATCCTATAATACCAACATTTTCTCCACAGGAAAATCAGTCTGACACCGGGGTCGGCTTGTAAAGCAGGCTTTAAACTGCTGCCCCCCTCCCTGTAATTCCATGTAACACGATCACTAAACAACAAGTCTGCCAGTTGTCATTTATACAGAGCACAGAGGTGGCCATTTCCTTAAAGATATTAAGAGGAAAGCTAACATAAAATGTAACTTTGCATTTGCCTGCTTCATGTTCACTCATTGTACATTGCTGGCAATGTTTTTGTTGAATACGTCTGCAAAGCTGGAAATGGGCTTTAACCTACATTATCATAATACGAGTAGTTGTCAATGGAGTTTAAAAGCCGCACTGCTCTAGGAAAGAAGCTATTTTGCAATCTGGTGGTACAAGAAGCTGTGCCTCCTACACCACTTAATAGATGGTAGAACTTTTAATAGGATTCAGATCAGGGTTCATAGAAAGCAACTTCAGAATATGCCAGTGTGTTCTTCTCGACTATTCTTGGGTGCTTTTAGCTGTGTGTTTTGGGTCATTATCCTGTTGGAGGACCCATGACTTGTAACTGAGATTTCGGACACTGGGCAGTACGTTTCGTTCCAGGCTTCCTCCATAGTCTTGAGATTTCTTTGTGCCCTGCACAGATTCAAGGCATCCTGTGCCGGATGCAGAGAAGCAGCCACAAAACTGAGCAGTCTCCATTTTCACAGTATGTATGATGTTTTTCGAAACCTTACTAGATTTAGAAAAATACCATTGTAAAACATTCTATTGGTTAGGCAGAGTAAACCTTGTGAAGATGGATATCACACCCTGGTTTTTGTATTTATTCTGGAGCATTCCCGTCGTCAAGCTCAGCACCTTTTGCAAACCACTCTCCTCTCTGACCTTATTCTCCTATCTCGCCCTAAGGCTGATTCTTTGATAATCTAGCTTTCCGCCCTGCATGCACAGTCTTATTTTTTGCGAATGGATTAAGTTGGCACATCAACACATTTTACAGAATGGTGCCCTGCCCTACATCTCTGTTATTCAACTACATTCTATACATGCAGCATCACAATGGTTCACTTTTAAAAGCAAGGCTATTCCAGTAATTTTCACCACTTCAGACCGGCCTCACAGAGTGGGGTTTGCTGACCTGGTTCATCTGTTGGTCGATCCTCTGTGGTCTTTTCCTGATCAGCCAGAGTTGTTATCTCTGGGACTCATCTTCCACCCTGCTTTTCGGTCGATGGCTTTATTGGCCTGGATGTTGAAATCTAAGTGCTGAAAGACAAGGGTGTTGCTGACCCTGTTGTTCCTACATTGCTTAAGGCTCATAAAGCCTCACCTTAAATCTGCTATTTTCATGGGCGGTTTGTGAATCTTTGGGTTCTCCCCACATGAATTTCCATAATTTGGGTTCTTTCTTTCCTTCACTTGGGGGTAGACTAAAGTTTGGCTCTCCGTACCATAAAGGGTCAAATATCTGCCCTATCTGTTATTTTTTCACTGGCCTCTGGCTACTAATGCTTTAATTTGCACTTTTTATTAAGGGGATTGTACATGTGGTTCCTCCTTTCGATCTTCATTACATTCTTAGGAGTTGGACTTGCTCTTATCAATTTTACAAAGACCACCATTTGAGCCTATTTTGTGACATTTCTTTACCACTTTTGTCTAAAAAGGTTGCTTTCCTTGTTGCCATCACTTCTGCTAGACGAGTCTTGGAACTGTCTACCACATTTGATTGTACACAAGTATAAGGTTGTTTGAAGACCTTCCTTTTTGCCAAAAGTGGTCTCCTTGCCTTTCATCTTAATGAAGAATTATTTTTGCCTTCCCCTTGTCCCACTTTAACGGGTGACAGCTTCTAAACAGCATATTTAGGATTCATGCTGTAGTAGTTTGCAAGTTCCTGCTACAGGAATCCCAAAATGCACATTCACAGCTAGTGTGAATGTAGCCTAAGCTTTCCTTTGCCCCTCAATGGACAAGAAAGAAGACTGTTGAATAATAAAGATCTCTCAAAAAGTGTCCATCAGTCTCTGCATTCTTGGCTCTTTCTGGAATTCATTCAGCAGATATTCATACAGGTACTGAGCGCCTGCTAAAATAATACCATGTGCATCCTAAAAAGGAGTTAAGCTACAGAGGGCTCTTATCAGCAGTGGTTTGGTGTAGTTAACATCTAGATGTAATATTACTTCACTGAAAAACAGGGTTATTTTCATCAAATAAGCAATGCATTTGTCAACTTTATGGCTACTGGGTGATACTTGTAAAATCCAAGAAGGCATAGAATATTTTAAAACTGAGAATTCTAAGATTTATGCATGAACATCTTTTACATTTGATCTGTCTTTTTACATTTATCATGCAGCTGAGATTGGTTTCATGAGTTATCCTTCATTTTTTACTGCTGAGCCACCAAGCATCTATTACTGGTTGAGCTCGTGTCTGAAAGGCGAAGAGGTGGCTGCTTACCCGTATGTACCTGGAACCTGTGAGAGAAGCAAGCTTGTAGTACTGGTAATGCATTGTTGCTTTAGTTTGAATCCTCAAATATCAAAAACAGCTTTTAGTAGATGTTTTGGTTTTTTGTCCATTAGTGTCTGTTCTTTGTGTGTGAAAATGGTTCTCTTCCAATACTTGAAGAATAACTGTTTTACCATTAAAACAACAAAACAAAAAATATCCTGTATGTCCATTCTCCCAATGAAATCAAAGCAGTATGCCAGGCAAGCAGCTAAATATACAGATGGAATGCATATATGAGTGCTCTTTTACCTGCCAGTCTTTACAAATTACTGTCACTGTGAACAAGTGAGAAACTTATTTCCTAGTTTTGGCTTTTGCTTCACTTTTGCCCCTTATAGGCTTCTCTCCGAACAGTGATTCTGTATTGTCACCACTATCTAATATGCAGGAGTATAATCCAGAAAGCAGGTTTGTAGAATGATGTTACTGGCTGTGCAGTATAAAAATGTGTGCAAATTACAAAATTGGCTTGACAAAGTCTTCCATCAGATAAAACAGTAAACATACATGCATTTCTACAGCATATTTAGCTTCTTGACTAGAAAATAGCATCAATATAAGTTACTATTTTACCCTAGATGAAAGTTGGTGCCCTTATAGAGATATATCTCCATGCAGGGGTGTGGAAATGTAAAAAAAAAAAAAACTACTTGTCCAAGGGCTAAAGCGGGGGCTGAATCTACTTGTCCCTCATGACAATCTACTTGCCCCAATACAAAAAAAATTGTTTTAATCAAAACTAGGGATGCACCGATATAGGTTTTTGTGTATCGAACACGAGCAATGATTCAGTTTGCCCGGGAAGCCTGCTGCATTCCATCAGGAAGCTGGGCAGCAGGTAATTACATGCTACCCAGCTTCCTGATTGCCAGGGAAGCCGACTCCATGTTGTGTGGCCGGCTCGATTGTGATTGGCCAGGAAACTGGCTTCCCAGCCAATCAGCATCGAGCCAGCCAATCAGGAAACCGTGCGGTGAATAATGGCCTGATTTGCCAGGAAACCGGCTTCCCAGCCAATCAGGAAACCGGGGTGGGTCATTAGTCGCTGCCCCGCTTTCTGATTGCATGGGAAGCTGGCTCCATGTTCCCCTACGGCACTGCCGGTTAGAGGAAATCTTTAGCTGACCAGAAGTTCCAGTATTGGGGAAGGTATCGGAGCATTTGGTCTAGTACAAGTACTTGCCCAAATATTCTGTATTGGTCCATCCCTAATCAAAACTGTATTTGACTGTGCTAAATAGTGCTTCTCATTGGTCAGCGTGGTCACCTGACCACACTGACCAATGAGTGCTTGCAATTTGCCAGCAAAATTCAATATGCATAGGACTGGACTGTACAGGCGGAGGGTATGGACTGTTCACCGAAAAGTAAGTATAGCCGGGAGAGGGGGGGTTCAGATTTGATTGGGTAATTCCATTTTCCCATATTACTTGGGAAAGGGAGCTTGCTCTTTAAAGGAGAACTATGAGGTGAGTGATTTTCACTCAGCCTCATAGTTTGAGCTGACGTGTGACAATGAAACTGTCACAGGTCGGCTCTATAGATCAGGAAGTGAGGGAACACATACCGTCCCTCGCTCACTTCTTGATCCTGTCCCTGCAGAGAGCCGTAACGGTCACTCACAGCTCCCTGCAGGGATTCCCCCCCTCCCCTCTCCAATCCTCCAGCACTGACTGGAGGAACGAACGGGAGAGGGGGCGGGTACAGCTGGCTCTGCCTCTAGATAGGCAGAGCCAGCTGTCAATCATGCAGCTGGGCGGATCTCGACAGTAATGCCAGGATCCATGTCGGCTGCGGTGTCTCAGTATATAGTGAGCTGTAGCTCGCAGTATACTGAGCTTTGGGTTTATGTCCACCCGTGACCCTTAGGGGAACTATGGGGAAAACACTGACCCCCATAGTTCTCCTTAATGCACATTGTGCGTGAAGGAGAGTGCTGCTGCTTGACAACCACAATATGGCACACAGTGGAATGGCGGCAGCACTCAATGTCCAATGCATGCATTTATTTGCATGCAGATGATGGTGGCAGTGGGGTTGGTTTCAACTTTTTTTTTTTTTTT
>NW_017306314.1:2076526-2143314 GCF_000935625.1 Nanorana parkeri
TTTTTTACTTTATCACTTTTGTTTTTATATATTTTATTATTTTTATAACTTTTTTTATTTATTTATTATTTTTTTCTCCCACTTAATTTTATTCCTATCACACAGGGCTTAAAAACTCCTATGTGATAAGTTTGGAGGTGACAGGTTCTCTCTATGGAACCCTCCAACACAGAACTGATGTTCTGTGCAGTTCCTGATGGCTGAGACAGGTGGCGCTGTGATCACAGCGCCACGGTCTCAGTGATTACACAGAGCAGACGAAGAACGTCCGTTCTTCATCTGCTCTTCGGACTCTATGGTGAGCTCGTGTGCTGTGGTCACGGCGGCGGTGACCGGACACAATAGCCGCCGATCCTTTCATACAAGTGATCTAATTAGATCACTTGTATAAAAACGAGCAGCGGCCCCACGCTGTACATTTAGCTCTGCTTGTCCGGAGCATTGCTAAATGTAAAAAATAACTACTCGCCCGGCGCCCAAAACTGCATGTCCCGGGCATCGGGCGATAGGAATTCCACACCCCTGCCATGTAATACACCAAGGCCCTCTTGCGCTTCAACCCCCTAATTTTACTATGACCCATAGTGACAATTCAGAAAACTGTACCAGAAACCCTGTCAGGCAGCATAGCCAGGCCCTGTACTTCCTGAGACACCTCTGCCATATAGCATATATTCAGTTGACCTGCCCAGAATGTGACTGGACCAGTTGCAACCCATTGAGGTCATCTCTCCAATTTCCTTCAGTCTGAAGCTTCCGGTATTAGATATATACCAATTTGCAATGCAGTAGAACCCTGATTGGCTTCTAATGCTGCCTCCCCTCTCCTGTGTTTTGCTATAATTAGGATTACTGAAGAGTAATATCATAAGTTCAGGCACTCTTGCCAACTATATGTAAAAAACTAAACCGGTCATACCTGATTTAAATGCCACCTGTTATTTTTCTGAAGCTATGCTTTACCTTTTGGCTTCTTTGACATATCTTTTTGAACTCTTATGTGGTTTACACGTGTATATTTAGGTGCATTTTATGCTTTATTACAGAGTGTTGCTTTGTACATACGTGGGGATGAGAATGCCATATCAGATGAGTCCTCAAAATACCTTTCCAAAATAACAGCAGGTAAACAAACTGTTTTTGTATTCAAACCATGACTATACTCAAAACTAAGTGGTGGCTTTAACATTTATACATTTAAGAAAATGCTTATAAATCTAATCAGACAATCACCTGTCACTGTAATAACTAAAATCAAGGTTTCATTTGTGGGCTAAGCTGGCCTTACACCTGCAGACTTTCTATAGTCAGATGGTAAAAGTGCAACAGATTCCTCCATCTACGCTAAACCGTGTGGATAGCTTGCTAGTCGGCCCCGCTCGCTGTCAAAATACCTGAACAATCTGATTGGATGCAGGCATTGTTCAGGTATATTGAGAGCCAACTGTGCCAACCAGCTAGATACTGAAGCTTGGCCCAGAGGGAGATTCCGCCATCCACACAGTTTAGGGTAGATGGAGGAATCTGTTGCACTTTTTCAATCTGACCATAGAAAATCTATAGGGGTGTGGCCAGGTTTAGAGTCACATGACCACTCGTAACTCCCTCAGCATTGGTTCTCTGCTGAATGGGCTTTTGGCATTGACGCTCAGGAAGAGCCAGCCTATCAGCAGTTGTGTCTGAACAGTGATCCTCCCCATCAGCACACATAGCACGTGACCAGCGTTGAAGCATGGGCCACATGACTCACCACAAGGGAAACCCTCGATTGCAGTTAATATTGTAATATGTAAATTTTAAATAGTTTCATAAAGATTTTCGTTATTTTTTTTTTTTTTTAGTTTTGCAGTGTTAAAGGGTTAGAACCAATGTCACATATGTGTGTCCCCATTTAGTGGGATTTCCTGTTTATTTATAGAACAGGGAGTAGGGGACATGTCCGCATTTTATAGTTGTCTGTGTCCCCATGAAGTATATTCCCCTGCACCCCCTTCACTTCTTGTTTAGGAGACAGGTATTGCATACAGTTAGAGGAACTCTCTTTTTTACTGGGAACACAAAAAGGATGTATTACCTGATGAGAATCTATATCTTCCCTCCACTATCTAAAGCTAAAATATTTTCTGAGGGGTATGTTTTGGCTGGTTTGGGCTGTAAGCCCTAGTATGTTTGACCTCATCCCTAATATGCTTTTTTGACTTTTCTATTTCTAGGACACAGAAAGCAGCAGGAAGATGTCAGAAGGTATGAAAAATAATGTCAAGTACACATTATTCCTATTGATTATAATTTGGAGTCACTCATTTTTGCTTCCCTTTTTATATATTTTTTTCAGGTGTAGTTTAAAACTGAACCCAGTGGTTTCTGATCTTTCTGAAAAGCTGGTTGTTTGGATGAGTAACATAGGTATGTTTTTATGTTGTTCTGCTTCCCCATGTTTTCCCTAATGATAGGTGGTTTTAGTTATAGTGATTCTCAGGTAGGGTAAATGTATGTATTTTAGATTTCATGTGGCCATTATAAATAAGTGAAAAATGCTTGGCATAACCATTTTGCTAAATAACTTCAGCAAGGTCACATAGTCTAACAGACGTATAAAGAAGTGGTTGCATACATGTATCCTTTAATAACAACTATACAACTGTATACGGTAACAATTTTGTTTATAGTGCCACTTAATGCAGAGACATGCCTGCTTTTGATCTCAATATAGCTGGCCAGTATGGTCATCTGCTGAATCAGCACATTCCGCAGTCAACTTAACTCTACAGTGAGAAACAGAAGTTGAATTCAACACCATTTTAATTCTTAGTGTTTTACAGAGGATATCTACTGGCCTTTTAAAGTGTAAAAAGGCAATGAGCCACCTAGCTTAGTGTCTATGATGAAGGCTAGCACTAAGGTGATGGAACATGGAAGGAGAAGGAAGGGCCTATCTAACACTATACCAACTGAATCTAAACAGCAGGGGAGCACAAAGGGAGATACCAAATAGACACACAAAAACAAGTTTTAGTAGTGCTAATGTACCACTTGATGCCAGGTGTATACCACAACATTAATAATATACAATGCAACACCTAGCAGTGTAATGGCAATAGCAGAAACTATGTACAAGTGAAACACAACAGGTTTTCTTTTTGCGATATTCTAGAAAAAACATGACTACCAGCTGTGTCTTACACTCAGCAGAGTCTCCTATTTTGTAAACTGATGTCATGTTCATGAGAAGGTAGCCTCAATTCGCTCTATGCCCTTCACTATATATATATATATATATACATAGATAGATATATATAAAGTCTTGCTTTTCTGCGTTTGATGTAGTACATGTACATGTTTTGGAGAGGGATTTTTGATTCCTTTTGAACAACCTCACCAAACCTTTAGGACCGATTGACACCAGATGCGTTGACAGTGCAGCCCCAATACAGAGACAAGGCAAGGCAATAGCCTTGTTTTCAAGCGTCTCAGTTCACTCTACCGCATTGCGTTGTAAAAAAAAAGTACAGCGTGCAGTTGTTTTGTTTTTTTTAGTGCAACATGGAGCAATGCGGTTATGCCATATTGCACTGCGTTGTGACTTTAGAATTGAATGAAATGTCTAAAATGAGAAAGTAAATGGTGCAATACACTGTTTCTCTTACCGCCCTCAATGTCTGTGATTGCAAGACTAAAACTGTCTTGTATTGTATGATTATACAGAAGAATTTTTGTATAAAACTCATTTAGTCAGGAGTATTGCTTATAATGCATTTGTTTCCCTTGTCTTTAAGGATTTTCTTTACAAGATTTAGAATCTCTACCTTTTGGAGTTGCTCTTCCTATTAGACATGCAATATACCAGTGCCGGCAACATCCTGCTTCTGACTGGCCAGAGTCAGTCTGCGTTCTCATTGGACGTCAAGACCTCTCCAAACAAGCCTGTGAAGGAAACCTTCCTCAGACCAAATCTGTGAGTAGTAACTGAGGAAGCACATTTACCATGCTAAGTGATTTTTTTTTCCTTACTAGAAATGGTTAATGGCTTATTTTACAATATTTGTTTATACTTTTTTTTGTTTTACTTCATGGTTTTTTGTTTTATGAAATGTAATGTACACACGACACTTCACAGGGTTCAGTAAACACTTTTAGGGCTTGTTCACACCAAGCGCGGAGCAGATCCGAACCAGAGCAGGTGCAGACCGGATCAAAACTGCGTCCAATTTATTCCTATGGTATTTTGACCTCCAGTTCACATTGCAGCGTGCGGATCCAGACCAGATCCAGACCGGATGAAAAAAATGCGGCAAGCCCTATTTTACCTGCTCTGGATCTGGTCTGGAACGCATCAAAAACGCATCAAAAACGCATGCAAGTGCCTGAAAGTCCATGTTAAACTTTAAAAAAAAAAGTATTATTTTTTTTTTTACCAAAACCGGCCCTAAACGCATAAAAAACGCATCCAAAAACGCGTCTAAAACGCGGCACAACCCACTACACTGCTTGTGCAGAAACCTGACCGGATCTGGTCTGCATTTGGTGTGAACAAGGCCTCACTCAGTGGTTACTTGAGCTTAGCTCACATGGTACTGGTGTAGTACCAGGGTACCCTAGTTTTAACTTAGTTAACCAATTTATTGAACTTTGAAGATAAGTCACAGCAGTTTCCACTTGACCAAAGGGGGAAAAAAATAGTTGGCTAAAAATAGAAAAGTTAAGTTGTGGTAGGCATAGAATCACCAACATTAGCGGTTAGGATTTGCACACAGGGATAGAATATGGTAGAAATATTTTGGAATTAGGTGAAACCAAGTTCTCATAATTTAAATGTTTGATTGGCAGATTGCATGAACTGTACAATGATATCTAATTTTAATTGACATTTCCAGCATCTTGTATGCTTGCTGCAAGGAGATTAGGCTCCTGAAGGCAAAAAGGGGTGTTCTACCCAGTGCCAGATAGAAGTAACTTTATAAAGTGGCCACTGTTTGATATAATCCCTTGATACATCATATAGTACTGCGAAAAATACCAGATATAAGGAGAAACATTGTTTCACGCTTTGCTTTTTTGACATTGAAGAAATTGACATTGATTTTGAGAAATATTCTTAGTGAATTCTGTCAATGTGCCACCTCCCATGCACATGGAAAATGCACACGGCCTTTACTTTGTTTCACACTTATTTCTTCTTTTCATTTTACAGTCAACAGGCCAAGTACCATCTGCAGAGGTTCCCCCTGCAGGAGAGGGTGAAGAGGAAGACGATGGAATGAATGACTTAAACCAGGAAGTAATGTCATTGATATGGAGTGAAGATTTGCGTGTGCAGGAAGTACGCAGGCTTTTACAAAGTTCCCATCCTGTACGTGTGAATGTTGTTCAGATGCCAGAAGTTAGTGACCATGAGTACTTAGAGGAAAAAGAGAACAGGTAACCATAACCATACTTTCTGTATTGTATACTGCCATCTGTTTTCCTGTTTAGAGTGTTCATATCATTTTATATGAGGTTTAAATGAGGAAGCATTTACTTTTTTTTTGCTTAGAATCATTGATGGATACAGCCAGCCATTAGGGTATAAGCCCTGCCCAAAGGTCTGCTGTATTCCCCAATTAACTTTTCGACTAAAGGATTCTACAATGCGTAGGAAAAAAGCACTTTTAATCAGTAGAGCTACTTGAAATGTTCATCTCTAACAGATGAGATTCCCAGGATGGCACTGGTGATGTAGCCTTCCCAGGATGCATCTGTGAGGCCGGGGCTACATCACCAGTGCCGTACTCCACCAGGAAGTGGAAAGACAGTAATTGTAAGTAAAAGTACAAAAAATGTCTGTTTAATTATTGTAACTTGATTTCATATCAGCAGAGCTGCATGCTTAAATGATTTTAGTGAGAGAGGTTGAAGATCCGCTTTAAGGAGTTATTGAATAACCTGAAAATGTTAGCGATGTGCTGAAATGTATAGGACCTAATCAAAGACCAGCTTATTGCTGTTTGACTTCCCAAACTGCTAAATCCAGTTGCTGGTGTTGTGGCATACAGCTTGTGATCACTTTTACAATTCTTCGATTAAATAAAGCTTGGTAATATGCCAACCATGCTTGAAAAACCCCATGTCATTTACTCCACCCAAAGATGGCTTTAGTAAGAATCCTGATATTTTTACTGATTTAGGATTAAATGTTTATGGCATGTTTTTTTCCCAGTTGCTGATATTTTCTTTGGAAAGATAAATATTATATGCTAACTGTTGTTGCAGGTTATTACAGCTGTGTCAGAGGACCATGGCCTTGCCAGTGGGTAGAGGGATGTTTACGTTGTTTTCCCATCACCCAGTCCCTACAGAACCACTACCTATTCCTAAACTGAACCTCACAGGTAGGCCTGCCTTTTTCCTACATAGAATAGTCAAATAAAGAAATACATAAGGGAAAAATTAGGAATGTTTGATTTTTGCTCTGACTTGTATCTCAGTTTGTGCCTATTTATATCTTTTCTGAATCATAATTACCATCATTTTAAGACGATTCTTTTTAATGATAAAATTACTGAAACGTGACTCAATTTAATTTGCAGGACGAGCTCCACCCAGAAACACAACTGTGGATCTCAACAGTGGAAACATTGACGTCCCACCAAACATGGCATGTTGGGCCAGCTTCCACAATGGGGTGGCTGCTGGTCTGAAAATTGCTCCAGCTTCTCAGATAGACTCTGCTTGGATTGTGTACAACAAGCCAAAGAATGCTGAGCTGGCCAACGAGTATGCTGGCTTTCTCATGGCTTTGGGTCTCAATGGGCACCTCACCAAACTGGCAACATTGAACATTCATGATTATTTAACTAAGGTAAATGATACAATTTAATACAATGGTTAGTAATCCATGATTATGCCACCCCCTAGAGTTAATATGCCATTTAACCCTTGCACTGCAAGGGGTTTTTTTTTCATCCCATAGTTGGAATTTAATAGAAAGCTATCATAAGATCACTCTGAGGAGTTGATTGCTGCAAATGCTTGTTACTTGGTAGTCATGCTGATCCTCTTGCTTAAATACGTTATCACCGGCCCTAAAAAGTACGCAAATAGGAACCTCTGACAGTGATTACAGCCAGATCAGCAGTAGTAGTCCCCATATTTCTCCTATGGCAAGTTTGCTGTAAGTAAGGAATAACAATACTGTATACAGTTTTGTTCATGTCAGGAAACCAGGGATGTTACCTCTCCTCGGGGCCAACGTGTGTACGGTGCAAGGCACGGGGTCTCCTCCAGCCTGGCAGAACTCCTGGCGCTGGGGTTGCAGGTACGCAGCGGACGCGCGCGGTACACAGGCTGTGCATGCCTGCGCCTAATAGGACTATCAGGTGTGGGCCTTGCTGGGGGAGGTTCCCAGCACGCACATTCCACCACTCTCGCCTGCCATTGGTTCCCAGGGAGGAAAGCCGCCTGGTTGCCCCGGTAACCAGGGGGTGGTCTTACACCCCCTGGCTATAAAATCCTGTTCGGAGCCCTGGCTTGTTGCTGAGTAGGCACCCTTCTGCCCAGCATCCCTGGATCAGCTGATCTAAGGAGCAGTTGGAAAATTCTCAGCAGAATGGAGCTGGCAGAATACAATGCAATCAGTGGGGGATTCGTCCATCAACGCTTGTAACCCTTGATGGAGGAATCTGTTCTAATTTTTTTCGTTAGGTTGAACAAAAAAAGTAAACATGTGTACCAGACTTTAAACACCACTAGACATTAATGGTACATGACACCAGTCTGTAAAAAGGAATATATAACCATATATATGCAACAATTTAATATTTGTTTATTTTGGGGAGCAATTTCTTCTTGTAAAATAGAAAGGTTTGACTCGCCACTGATCAATCGTTCAAAATTAATGTAAAACCGACTTTATTACACAAAACTGCGTTACGGGTTCATTTAAGTATTAGTAGGAGTAGTCAAAGCCTTTTTTCTTGATAACAATGGGATAGGCTAATCCAATGTGTTTTGCAGTGTCAGGCTATATGCAAAGTTTATGGAATTCTGCAGAACCTGTGTAAAGTATATTAAGGCATTGTGTTGTGTCTAAACCCTACTTTTTGATCATTGCGATGTGGGAGGTTTAGCTGTAGGAACAATCTTGCTTCTTATTAAAGTGTATCGGAAGCTACTTTTTTTTTTTTTAAACATAGTGCTGAGGGTTTACAACTCCTGTCTGTTTTATATTGCTGTGTCCCCATTATTGAGATTCACTCTCACTATTTGACCACTGTGACATACAGTAGATCTCGGTGTGCTAAGGAAAAACAACCACCCCCCCCTTAAATATGAAATTGAAGGCCCCCTTCTCATCTGTGTGTGCGTGAACACTATTTTGTGCACTAAAGCATGCTGTATTAAGGCAGCCCATTATTTTGAATGGGCAAGCAGTGCACCGTAACACACCAAAAACCACACCTATAGGATTTTTGGCAACTCCTAGCACCACATAGTATGTGTTGTGGTGCACTGTAGCACAGGTATGTTGGCAGCTACTCTGTGTACATTGGGGGGGTAATTGAAATAAATGCCGCTGCAAAGCGAATAGTTGCAATAATTGTGGTAAAAACATGTTTTAATGGGTGTTACCACAACACACAAGTGGGAAGCCAGCCTCACTAAGCAACAGTTTTTTAATTAGTAAGGTCAACTTTTTGATCACATTTATCACACAATGTTCCCGTAATGGGGTACCTTGGATGCGACATGTTCTTAGTGATGAATTTTTGAAACTTGGTTGTATGCAAGCTCCTAGGTTGTGCCTTTTGTCATTGATCAAATGAAACTTACTAGCATGCAGATAAACACACTTTTGCTCTATGCAGCTGAATAAAATCATTGACATTTTCAGGCTGTTTCCTCTGTGCAATGCTTCTGATATGTAATGTGACTTCTCTGGTATTTGCCTTTTTATTCTCTCAATTCGTTCTGCTAGGGTCATGAGATGACAAGCATTGGCCTACTGCTTGGTGTGTCAGCTGCAAAGCTCGGTACAATGGATATTTCCACCACACGACTCTTAAGTATCCACATCCCAGCTCTATTACCTCCTACCTCTACAGAGCTGGATGTGCCTCATAATGTGCAGGTGGCAGCTGTGATTGGCATTGGACTGGTGTACCAGGGAACGGCGCACAGACACATTGCTGAAGTTCTGCTTGCTGAAATAGGTAAACCATGACCTCCTATATGGATAAAACACATGGCATGAATACTTGCTAGGAAGCTAACACATGATGTAAATCAAGCAATAGTCATTTTTATTATTTGAAAATCTGCGTAATAAATTCCTTATTGTGTGTTAATATTCTGATGTATTGTTTCTATCTAGTTTGTAAATAGAATGATTTTTAGCAATACAGTCAACACTGAAGCAATCAGCTGGTCTTTACTCGTGTATTCAACAAAGCAAGCCTGAGCATGCAACATAACAAATTAAAGTGCAGGCCTTCTGACCAACAGACACCCAGAATTGACTCCCTCCCGCCACAGACAGAATTTCATTCTGTTTAACTTTGCTGCTTGTGGCTATCTATATCCTCCAGGACTCAAGTGAGGAGTTTTATAATAGGCGTCATAAACTCTGTCCTACATATTCCCTCATTACATAGGCAAGATCTGCTTACTAGTGTTGTGGATATTTCTGGTTAAGACTTGTTTGGTCATAAACAGACATTGCTCTCAATTTCTTGTGCAATTAAATTATTTTTGTACTGCTGTGGAGTAGTGTGGGTGATGAGTGCCTCTGTGTGTGGAGACATTAGCTATGGCAAACGTTTCCAACTGCTTTGAAAACCTTCGCCAAACCTTCTCTCCACTATATAGAGGACTGGAGGAGCAAAGTAGTTGCCGATGGGTATTTATCTTCCTCTCAGTATGGCACATAGTTCGAGAACATTTGGGAATAAGAAACAGAACTCGTTTGATGGATGTTGTTTTTCTGCAGTGGAAGATCTTTCAATTCATCTTTTTGCGTATCACACATACTTATACTTGGCTGCAAGACTGCTACAGACTACTTTGTGACTCACTGCTACAGACTACTTTGTGACTCAGTCTTTTACTTTTACTTTCTTTTCTAACCTGTGTGTTAAATGAATAATTGATAAGATCTGTTAAGAGACGGGGACCATGAATATAAATAAGATAGAATTCTCTACGCTCGCTGGGTAAAATTACTATACTACTCGCTAATTAAAATGCATCTTGGCCTTGTGAACCCAGATTTTTGTCTAATTTGCAATATGGAATCAAACTAGCATTGAGACAACAAATTTGTATTACCTTTTTTTTTTTCTAGGTCGTCCCCCAGGGCCTGAAATGGAGTACTGCACAGACAGAGAATCCTATTCCCTGGCAGCAGGCTTAGCTTTGGGCATGGTGTGCCTTGGGGTAAGTACAGTCAGATATTGAATAACTTGACAGATAAAATATTATATAGTTGTTGCCATATTACTGTTTGACTGTACATTTCATGTTTTTTTAAATTTTTTTTTACTTCCAGCACGGAAGTAATTTGATTGGCATGTCTGACCTGAATGTTCCAGAGCAGCTCTACCAGTATATGGTTGGTGGACATAAGCGATCACACGTGGGTGTCAGCAGGGAAAAGCACAAATCCCCTAGTTATCAGATTAAGGTAAATAAGCATTAGTGAGTGACAGGTTGAAAGGAATGTCCCAATTTTGTAAATAGAATGGCTGCACCCCAGCATTTCTTTAGATGTGTATAACTCTTTGCAAATATGTAATCAAAAATTAAACTCCCACTGCCAGAAAACTAAGTACATTTACATACCTGGGAATTTTTATAAATCATAATTCCTGAGAATGTGGGTGGAGCAGTGAGTGGGAAGTGCTGTGCCAAATGGTGGGTGTGGCCACAGTAAGCTTTAAAAGTGTGAGGGACTTAAAGGGGCACTAAACTTAAGAATTAAACCTTAAACATACATTAAAGTACCTTAACTATTAACAACAATGTATCTTATTTGTGTATCACACATCCTCAAATCATCTTTGAATTGGTGCTGACACTGTCCTTCCTTCTGGAGGGTAGCTACTTTTGTTCCCCATGGTCCCTGTTTGTGTTGAAAAGTAGCCACCCAAGATCACTCCCGTGATGGGCTACAATCTCAATACAAATTAGTAAACGAAATGTGAGATTGTAGTCAATCACGGGACTGAGCTTGGAGTGGTGGCTACTTTACAACACGCACAGGGACCATGGGGAACAAAAGTAGCTACCCTCCAGAAGGAAGGACAGTGTCAGCACCAGTTCAGAGATGATTTGAGGATCTACAGTCGAGTGATACACATAAGATACATTTTTGTTAATAGTTCCGGTACTTGAATGCATTTTTAAGGTTTAACTTCTGAGTTTAGTGTCACTTTAAAGGATAGGTCTGGAGTTTAAAATGAAATACAAATCACTATCCAATAACACCTCAAATAATACCAACAGTTATTTGCATAGATTAAGTTTCTATAATGAAAAATGTGAAGGGGGAGCAGCACTTCATCATTATTACTGAAAAATAGTAAGAATTGCTGACAATGCTGAGAAAATTCTGGCATTGTTGGGTATTTTCCGGCATGTTCCCAGGTATGCACATTGTTGAGGTTGCGTCATTTATTTAGAAAGCTGCCTATAAGTTGATTTCTTGCTTTGTGCAGATTTCTGGAAGATGCAATGAGAATTAAAGGGAAATTGACCACTAACAGAGTACTTTTGTTATAATTGGAAGCATCCACGTTGGATGCTTCCAACTTTTGTTATAATTGGAAGCACGCGCACACTGCCCATTTGCAGTCATCGTAAGCCCGCCCCTCATTGCAGTCATCGTAAGCCCGCCCCTCAGGGGGGCGGGCTTGCGATAATCGCAAGTACGATCTGCCTGTCCCAGATAGGCAGATCGTACGTTTTTTTAAGTACTTTACAACCCTTGCAAGACAAAAGTCTTGCGAGGGTTGTAAAGTGTATGGCCACCTTTAAGCTGTCAGGTGGTTCCATTATACTATAAATTAGATCATTGCCCTGTTTCTCTGAAATCAGCCACTCTGAGAGATAATCACCTTATATCTGTGATTACCTTGAGCGAAATGTAATCCAGTGAGTTTTCCTAGCGCAAACATTGCTGATTTAAGTGCAGCCAAAAGTGAGCATATGTGCTGAATGACAACACCTTGGTTAAACAGTACCAGCACGTCGGTCTTTTTCATATTTCATTTTTTCTCAGGAAGGAGACACTATTAATGTGGATGTCACATGCCCTGGAGCTACCCTGGCATTAGCTATGATCTACTTGAAAACCAACAACAGGTAATGCAGAGGAGTACAATGACATTTGTTTTCAACAGTACAGAATGTTATTAGAGAAAGTGATATCGGGTCTAAATAATCCTGTATGACAGCAGGTTGTGACACATTTCTAAAACTGGTAAACGTCGAGATGCAGAGAGCATATGTCACCATAGATCATTGACCTGTATTGTAAAGCTGGGTATACACGCTTCAAATTTCATCTGGTTCTTGATGAATTGGCCAAAAATCCCTGCGTGGTTACCACTTCCCTTCAGCACCCTTCCGTTCGGCATCCCCCAATCATCTGATCGAAGGAGCCAGTTGGAAAATTCTCAGCCAAATGGAGCTAGGAGCTGCTAGCTCCTTCGGATATTCTACCAGCAGGCGCTGTCAGAATAGAAGGAAACAGCGGGGGATTCCTCCATCAATGCTCTTAAGCATTGATGGAGGGATCTGTTCTATTGTTTTTGTTCAGCCCGCAGGTTGAACCAAAAAAACATAGAACCGCGTCTCAACTTCGATTGTGTGTGTGCTTATACTTGAGGTGACGAAAGACAGACTCAGATGAAGGGTTACTATATTACCTTTATTGCACATATACAGTATGTTCCTATAGACTACCTAACAAAAGCATGTCAGGTTTCCGAACCTGAACTAGATCTCAATTTCTCATGCCCCCCTATTTCTTCTAATGATTTGTTTGGGCCTTTCGTGGTTTGTTAACAATTTAGTATTATTTAGTACTATTTAACAGGTCATTATAGCACATTGCACACAAGGTAACTGCTTTCCTAATTTTCTTCAGTGATTTAGATTTCTGTAGGTATTCACAGACCAGGTATCTCTGGGCAGACAGGTGCCATTTGTTCCTGTGGGGGGAGGGGGATTGAAACTACTTTTGGCTGTATTTGATTTTTTGCCATTAAGATAAAAATGGTGACCTGAACATCTTCTGTGCACTTAAACATTTATGAGCGCAAGATACTAACATTCATGTTTTTATGATATGATAACATGACGTGTCAGACATACAGTATATTAACCTCTAACTACTGTCTGCAGTCTAGCGCTGGCATCTTTTACTATTTCATGTAGCATACCTTTCTGTTTTTCATTGCTGGGGAAATGGTGATTATACTCAAGGTTTTTTGGCCCCTTTTAGGGACACTGAGTCTTTATTTTATATGTGGTAGAAGTATATTAGAAATAATAATAATAATACAAATAAAATATCAGACAATGTAGCCCATACAATAAAAGCCTACAGCTTTTTTTTAATTTTATTTTATTATTATTATGGAATTGTATGTATGAGTGACTGTAATCTTACCCTTTTAAGTATTTACTTTCTTTGTGGCAAGCCTAAAATGTTTGTTCTTAATGATCATTTTCTATTTTTTTTTTCCTGTAGGTCAGTAGCAGATTGGCTGCGGGCCCCGGACACCATGTATTTACTTGACTTTGTAAAGCCAGAATTCCTTTTATTAAGGGTATGAAGACTTCTACTTTTATGACAATTCTGCTAAAAACAGCTGTCAAATTAAACAAAGATTAACTAACCATTTCATGGCACCATGTAAGCTTTAGGCAAAAGTCTGAGTATGTCTGTAGATTGTTACATAAGTGCTTCAGATCCATTGGTAATGGTTTATTAAAACTAACCTTACATTTTTTTTATGTTTTAACTTTTTTCAGACCCTTGCTAGATGTCTTATTTTGTGGGATGACATATTACCCAGTGTGCAGTGGGTGAACAGCAATGTACCACAAGTAAGCGGGCATGAAATTTGGTTATAGTAGAATGTGCTTTTTTAATGGCTGTTCTTTACATATTAGCATCTTTGTTTGGCTTAAATAAAAAGGTTAAATGTGATTGCTAGGTGTATCTGTGTATTGAGTAACCGCACAGTTGCTCCTGTTGCAACTCAATGATATAGTCATTGCAGGGGCGTCCCCAGGCTTTGTGTCACCGGGAGCAGCCGCCGCTTAACACACGCTGGGACGTCCTCCTGCATGCGTGTGACATCACGCATGTGCGTAATGACATCAGGTGCTTGCCTGCTGGCCGCCATCTTGGTGATGGGCGCCGACAAAGAGAGGAGGGGACGTTCACACGACAGGATAAGGTATGCCACTGGGTCCCCTCCTCTCATGTGTTACTGTCGGGCTCTTAGCCCATGACCGACTGCCCGACTTTTCAAAGGGGTCGACAGCAAAATGACTGTCAGTCATTTTGGTGTCACCCCCTCCGATGGTGTCACCTGGTGCGGGTCGCACCCACCTAGTGACCCCACTGAGTCATTGGGCTTGGACACAACTTATTGGAAGTTTGGGTATTTACGCTCCAAGCTGGGATTTTTTTTATCAGTATTATACAGGATTTACTGTATATTGCTCCATCAGTTTCCGTAGTGTTTTACAAAGTAAAGGGAGACTGTACAGTTTAAATACAAGTAAATACAGTAGGACTAAGAGGGCTCTGCAGTTCTTTTTTAATCAAATCTGATGAAGGTCCAGATGCACAACAGTCAGCGCAGGCTGCTCTGCTTTAATGCAAGTTTGAGTTGGCCAGTAAATGACCTGATTTACACAGCAATGTGAACTGTATTTCTTGATTAATTACAGAAAAGCTGCGGGCAGATTAAAACACATAAATGATTCCAGCCATGTATTAATAAATGTGAATGTATCTTTTAATGTAAGAAGTGTAAGAACCTGAATTACCTGAATTTGACATCTTGCAATCTCCTGTACATCATAGCTCAGATTATGATATAAAGCACTGCCTCCTGGGAGTTAACTAGGTGTTCTGTTTCCAAATGTAAATTCATGAGTCTGCTGCTTACCCTTCATTGTCCAGTTAAAAAAAAAACAGACATATTTTATTTAAAATACACAAGTGGAGTTTTACAAACATAAATTTTATTTTTCAGAATAAAACTGCATGCACAATTTTTTGTAATTGCAGTACCACATGTTCCAGTGTGTGCAGTCACACTGCTGACGGGAAGTTTTTTAAAAGTTTAAAAAAATAATAATTGTATGTAATATATTAGACTTTTTTATTAGTTTCATAGGTTTAAAATCTGAATTGAAAAACTCCCAGCCAATATAATAAAATAATCAACCTTTTATTTAAAATAACACACCAAAATTGGCACAATCGTCGTTTTCATACGTAGGTGTACCCGTCTCGTGTTTCCGTTAGTGTGCGTACATTTGCAAGGGACTTTTAATTTAAATTTTTGGGGGGGCATTTTTAATTTAATTTAACTTTATTAATTTTTTTTTACAAGCCACTTATGGTATAGCACATTGGGGGTGGCAATTTATCTTGAAGGTGACATTACCTTTCCACCTACTGAGGCAGCTGAATGTAAATACAGCATGCAGTGGCTGGGAGCAATAGCCAGCCTGCTATTGGCCATTTTAAATTGCAATAGCAGGCTGGCTATAACACCAAGTGACTGCCTGCTGTCAATCAGCAGAGGAGGGACCAAGGAGAAAGCTCTCCTTCGGATCCTCCTACTGCTGATTGACAGCTGGCTGTGGGTGGGTGCAATAGCCAGTCTGCTATTGGCTTTTGCAATTCAAAATAGCCAATAGCAAGCTGGCTATTTCTCCCAGTCGCTAGATGGGAGATTTGACACCGGCTTTCCACCGCCAGCAGAAGCGAAGCCACGGGGAGGCGTTGGGGAGTGACAGAGAGGCAGCACGGGCATGGGGGAGCAACAGAAAGGCAGCGCGGGCACGGGGAATGCAGAGGCACAGGGGCTTACAGGTGGTGGAGGGAAGGGGACGCAGACTGCTGCATTCAGTGGCTCCCAGAGAGGAGGAGAGAATGGTGGAGCAGAGCAGTGGCAGCAGCAACTAGTTGTTGCAGCCCTACTGGACTGTGTAAACCTCAGGATAGCATAAACATAAATGCTAATCCGTTAGCAGGTAAAACAGCTCCTGTATTTTATCTACGTATTGAGCTGTTTGCTTGAAGGTTAGTTTTAAGATTTTTTTTTTTTGTACTTTACAGATAGATATCTAATCTCCTTGTTAAATGTATAGTTAAAATATAAGAGTTTGGATTCCTGTGCCTTCTTAATTTCCACTGCTGAATGGTAGGTAGACCTGTGCGAGGCATGTTATGGATTAGGACAATTGAGTCCTTTTTCCCAGCTGCTCAGTAATACATTCCCTTGTTTCTGCTTGTAACCAAACATCCAAAGGAATGGTGTACAGAGGCATTTATGGTACTTTACAGATGCGCTTGCCATGTACAGTATTTGTATTCATTTGAAATGCATTTGCATTTACTTTGACTTATGTGGAGAAATTAATGCAAAGCACAAACTGGTGTGAACTTCACTAATCTCAAATACCTGTGTACGCTAGCTTTGTCACCTTTAATGAATGAATGGGGGTGACTAATGTATCTCATGCAGCCGGATGAGGGTCAGGTTCCATGGCCACTGATAAATGGCATAGTGGGCATCCATTTGTTTTTCTTATCTTGTGTCACCAAATGCATATTACATTATCAAAAACTTGGCAATTTTGCATCAATTAGAAACGTATACATTTTTAAGTTTGCCTTTAAAATTGTACCTACACTTCTGAGACTATTTATTTTGCTTTTTAGATAATCGCAGGAAACAGTGCTTCACTTCATACTGGAGAGCAACCTGCATCAGAAGACTTAAACATGGAAACTCTGGCGTATGTGTCTGTAACACTTGTTTTATACATCTCTATATAATCCACAGAGAAAAAGATGCAAAATGTAGACAGATAATGTGATGAGGAGCAGGGAATGGTCCTATTCATGACCTTTCTCTAGACACCCAAAATTGTAAATACCCACCCGCCCATTCTCTATTTACAATGCAGCCAGCTTTAATCTCCTGATGGTTTTGTAGATATAGTGACAATTCATTAGTTTTACAGCCAGCACTTTGTAAGCTCAGGATATGTGCAGCCATTTCTTTTTTAGTTAGGGTAAGACTGCAGTAGGATTAGAACCCCTGTTAACTTCTGTCCAGGTCTCCTTTACAGATTCTTCCACCACTACTTTATTTAATGGTGACCACGGCTTTACTGGACAGGGGATGAGGTGAAATCGGCAGCATGAACCACTAAAAGTCAGATGCAGCCAGGCAACTAGCATTTTCTAAAGGATGCAGACAAATGGCAGCACATGCGTTTCCTTCATAACATGTGCACTTTAAGAATGAGTCGCCTACATGCTATGAAAACACTATGGCAAATCTTGAGTTTCTTTTTACTTTGCCCGGCCTGTCTGTCATGTTCCACACAAATGATAGCAAAGGGATAACTGATGTTTATGTGCAGCCATTTCTTTTTTAATTAGGGAAAGGATGCAGTAGTATTAGAACCCCTGTTAACGTCTATCCAGACCTCCATTACAGAGACTTCCACTACTTTATTTCACAGCAACGACTTTACTAGACAGGAGGTGAGGTGAAATCGGCAGCATGGACCACTAAGATGGCAATAAAAAGTTGATCTAGCCTTCCCCTCTTCTGCTAAAAATAGAAAAAAAACACCCTTACTTTCCCTTTGGTTAAACTGTTGTCACCGGGACAGGATGTCGGGCTGTCTCCCCAACTTCATTGGCTGCTTGCTTAAAAAATAGCCACCACCCCTGCTGTCCCAGGTTTTAAATGTTGTGTCTTTTTATCCTTCTCTAGTCAAGCTTATGTTTACATAATTGCTGGAGCTTGCCTGGCCTTGGGGTTTAGATTCGCTGGATCTACAAACTTGGATGCTTTCAACTGCCTGGTAAGTTCATCTTTCACAATAATCGCAACAGAGCACAATACAGTTACTTCATCACTTGGTGAGCTTACTTAGTCATTTATTTCTTATTACAGTGGAAATTTGCAAAAGACTTTGAATGTTTATCTGGTCAAGCAGCAAGTACAGTAAGTAACCTGTTTAGTTTCTCTGAAATGTTAATCCAACCCTTCCAAGTCTCTTGGCCTTCAGAAACCACCACTCCAGGCTTCTGCAATGGACTGTCCTGTGACCTAATGCATATTAGTGGTCAAGGTATTTTCAGGCAGAGCTGAACAGTCAATGGCCTGAACTGTGATCCTCCTCTTGCTATAGTATGTCTATCTGCCTAAGTATTTAGTCATGTGACCAGCCACCATGAGCACTAGAGAGAGTACTACAGCAGCTATACTTTGTCCTTACTGCTATTGTGAAGGTAAAGTGTAATCTGCATGACGAGGATATCATTAAAGGAGAACTATGGGGTCAGGGCTTTTCCCCATAGTTCTCCTTAGGCTAGTCTGCTGTAATTTAACCACTTCAAGTCCGCGGTGTTAAACCCCCTTCCCATCCACGCCATTTTTCAGTGTTCAGCGCTACAGTACCTTGACGTTTATTGCTTCATGCAACGCTGCACTGAAATAAATTTTATACCATTTTTTGGGGACAGACGGAGCTTTCTTTTAGTGGTATTTATTCACCACTGAGGGTTTTATTTTTTACTATATTAAGGTAAAATTACCGAATTTTCTTTTTAAAAAAAAACAGTTTCCCTTATATTAAATGAAAAAACATTTATTACCCAATTTTTTGGTAAAATATAAAAGACGGGGTCACGTTGGGTAAAAAGACACCAAGCATGTCAAGCCTCAAAATTGTGCGCGCGCAAAACCTCGAAAAACTACAATACCCCCAAATTGGCCATAGGCGACGTGGCGAAATTTATGTTGCCTGTCATTTCTGACCTGTCCTTAGGAAAATGTTGAGGTTTTTCCTGTCATAGTGAAGCTTTGGCTTAAATCCTTTCTAAGTAACTGAACAAATAATGAAACTTATTTTGTAACCCCATTTAGAGCATGCTTATTCAGGTTCTGCGACTTACAAGTCAGATGCAGCCGAGCAGCTAGCATTTTCTAAAGGAAGCAGAAAATGGCAGCATACGTGTTTCCTTCATAACAGGTGTACTTTAAGTATGAGTCACATACATACAATAATAACACTATGGTAAACCTTGAGTTTCTTTTTACAGTCTTTCCTGTCATATTGTACACGAATGATAGCAAAGGGATAACTAGAGTTAACTTGAGGCACCGCATATATCTGCCTTTCATTGATCTTCACTGGGCCATACTCATGATAGTGACCGGGGTAGTTTGGTCAGGAATAACAAGGAAAAGATTTCATCTTTCAACACGTTAGAGGGGTCAGAATAATTAAAGGTGATTGGTTAGTATGTGTCCCTTAAGCTGTGTCTTCTTAATTTTGACCTCTGTGTAAAAATGATAGTACAGTATTAACACAAGTAAAGGTTTTTTTGGTATTTACAACACAGTTTCAGAAAGTGATAGTTTGCTATAAACTTGTTGGCTGGTACAGTTTCTGGCCTCTTTATTTTTTTTGTCTTTTTCATAGTGAAGGTACATCTGGTTATGTGGAGCATTGCTTTATATGTGCATATTTGCAGCTGCTATTTGGCAGTGAGCAAGCCTTGTGTTCATGATAACATTCTTGGGAAATACACTATTCAGGCTTCCTGCAAAAAGTTCTGTTTGTTGTTGATGATGTTGAACTATTTGGCTTAGGATATAAGCATGTAAGCTTCTGGTGTCATGCTCTCTCCTAGACAGGTCATTATAACCTGGAGACATGTCTGAGTGTGGTGTCGTTGTCACTCGCTATGGTAATGGCTGGTTCTGGGAATCTCAAAGTTCTTCAGCTGTGCCGATTCATGCACAAGAAAATCGGGGGAGAGATGAACTATGGTTTCCACCTGGCTCACCACATGGCCCTCGGTCTGCTGTTCCTTGGTGGTGGAAGGTGAGTCGCTGTCTTCTACAATAATTTGCTTGTACCTTGTGCTTGACATTTTGGAGGTTTTTCTTTTTTTTTTTTTCCACCTAAGTACCCCTATCTTTGTGATTAAAAAAGAAACTTGTGATCTTGAGCTATTAGCCTAATTGTGCGATTCTCGGTGGGTTAGTGGCCTGCTTCTTCGACAACTGCCGAACGGGCCGGTGTGCGCACGCGCACACTGCCCGTTCAGCATTGAAGTCATTGGAAGCCCGTGTGAAAGTTGCTCTCTGTACTGTGCATCACACCGCCGGTCTCTGTACTGTGCATCACAACGCCAGTCTCTGTACTGGCGTTGTTACTGATCTCTGTACTCTGCGTCACACTGCTGACCTGACGGAGTAAAGGCCGGGGCACGGTAGGGGTTAGTGGGACAACTTGTGGCGAGTAACTATTAAGGCCTGGCTAGTAACTTAGAACTTTAAAGTTTGAGCCCTGTGGTAGGCATTCATGGAAGGTGACACATTCGACAACGCACAGTCCAGCTTGGAGGAATGCGAAAACATCATCAACCTCAACTATCCAGGGTCCTCAAAAGACTTCTGATGAGGCCCTGTTGTAAATGCGGTGCCTCCACCCGCCCGAGAATGCAGGGGGAAGTTTGCTATGCGATACAATGTGTTCCAGCAGCTAACCGTGCTGGAACGCACTTTGGTGTCAACAAGCCCTAAGGAATACACATCTGTTAGTCTTGGGATATTGACTTATAGTTGAATTCTCAAACATATCAAACTGTCACCTCCATTCATATTCCATAACTCATAATGCAATTGAGATTCTTCCTATAAAGTAGCTTCACTAATGTAGAATATACCGCTCTAGACACTGGCTACACCTATGTAACAAGGTGCAGAAGGCTAATAAGACACAGTAGGCCTCCTTCATTTAATGAAGGAAATAAACTTCTCAGAAATGTCACATTTGGTATGTAACATTGTAATTACCAACTGCGGAATATTATGCAGTTTTTTTGAGTTGTGAAACCTTGTCCCACTGAAATATAGATGTATCCACATTACTGAGAGTGATGTTAAGAGGGCCAGTCACTCCTGCAATATCAGACTGGACTTAAAGGTGAAGTGTGGCTAGAGTAAAACATGCTCTATACCAAGAGCTGAGCGGTCTTGTGACCACTCATCACTCAGCTCATGGTCTGTCAGTCACCACTCCCTGCAGGGATTCTCTCTCGCCTGATTCTCCAGTGCTCACTAGAGGGACAGACAGGAGAAGGGGCAGGCACAATTGGCTCTGGCTCTAGAAAGGCAGAGTCAGTTGTCAATTAGGCAACCAGGTGGATACCAAAAATATTGTTGGGGTCCTTCCTGGCTCTGCCCAGTCAGCAGATTGCGGGCAGTAGTCCACCGGAGTACATTATTAAATGTACTCCTGTAAACCAGAAAAAAAAGTTTGGCATTTACTTCTCTTTTAATCTTCAAATGATCTGAACTCTGCACTGTTCCCAGACCAGGCGGACTCTACTTAAGTATTCTTCACTTTTAAACCCTTTAATTTTACAGTTGCTTACGTCTGGGTTTTTTTAGTACTTTTTCTGTAAATATTTCTTGCTTTTTATTTTCCTTTTTTCATTAAACAATAATTTAAAATTAAGCTGAATCTCTGAATACTCCAACTAGAAATGAAGAACCCAGCCTCTGTAGTGTAAATTCTGTTACATTCTTATCTGGGGGTGGCAGTGAGTGGTAGACATTTTTAAAGGTCAGAATCAAATCCATGGTGGCAGCTATGGTGTGTGTGTAAAGCATTAAATGTTTAGTTGACCTGCTCTAGTGACGGTTACTCTCAGCCTGCTGGTGCTTAGATTGGTTTTCCCGCAAGCTGGAAAATCTATGCGCAGGGTAAGGCTGAAAGTGTAAATGGCACACACAAACAATGTATGTTAAAGTACCCTTACATATATCTGTGTATCTATCATGTAACTACCCCTAATTTCATTCTAGGCTAATAGAACCTAATAAATAACATGTTAGCTACTCAGGAATGCTTGCCTCAGTTCAGCCTGCTCAATGACTGTAACTTTACTGTATAATGTTTGATCTTTCTTCTTTTAGGTATTCATTAAGCACCACAAATTCTTCAATTGCAGCTCTGCTGTGTGCTCTCTATCCTCATTTTCCTGTTCACAGCACAGATAACAGGTAAATGTTTGTCTGAAAGATTTCCTTATATCATAATTTTGAATTCTTACTGTGGAGTTCATTTGTTCTGTGTGTCATTCTTCTATTGATACATTTAAATCTATTTATACTTCCTTTCTGGGATAGTCACTGATAGAGTTGAAGCTCTTGAAAAGTCACTTGAAGGCGAACTATGGGGTCAGGGCTTTTCCCCATAGTTCTCCTTAGGTAACGGGAGGACACAAACTAGCATCCTCCCGTTACCCTAAGCTCAGTATACCGCGAGCTGTAGCTCGTGGTATACTGAGATGCCGGAGCGGATCCCGACATCGATGTCGAGATCCGCCAAGCTGCGTGAGTGACAGCTGGCTCTACCTATCTAGAGGCAGAGCCAGCTGTACCCGCCCCCTCCCCCGTCCGTTCCGCCAGTCAGCACTGGCGGATCGGAGCGGGGAGGGGGGAATCCAGCCCCTCCCCTGTCACGGCAGAGAGCCGTGACAGGATCGAGAGGTGAGCGAACGCCATTATGTGTTCGCTCACCTCCCGATATACTGAGCCGACCTGTGACAGTCTCATTGTCACAGGTCGGCTAGAACTATGAGGTGAGTGAAAAGCACTCACCTCATAGTTCTCCTTTAAAACAATTGATTGTGTTTGCACACCTTTTATTTCTTGTGTAGTTAAAGATTGTAATGCCTCAATATATGTACACAATAGAATTGTGGTTTTTAAATGATGGAGTTATTCTATTGTATTACATATATTGAGACATGAAATGCTTGTATTACAGAGCAAATAAGAGATGTGCAAACACAATCCATTGTTTTAGTTTAACCCCTTCGTGACTGACGACGTACAGTGTACGTCGCCAGCATCGGGGCTGTTTAAACAGACTCCCGGCACTTTTGCCGCCGGGAGTCTGTTTAAACTTGTAGAGCCGACTGTCGGCTTTACAACAGAAGCGATCCTGGCGACTTACCTGTCGCCAAAAAGGGCCTCAGTCATGAAGGGGTTAAAAACTAAAGAGGAAGAAAAGTTTCCTAACCAATAAAAGTGATTTGGAAATCAATTTGACAACCGCAGAAGCCACGTTTACGGCCCCCTGCACATTTTTCCTGTGACCAGAGACGTTCATTCATTGTGTTGTCACAGAAATATCGGAGCTGATAGAAGCATACCTGAAAATAGACTTGGCCATTGTAACCAATTTGATTCAGTTGTTACTCTGGCACAGATAAGAAGGTTAATGTTGATGCAGCAGATATTACTGTTTATTTTTTGAGTCTGTCCTATTGCATGTGTCCCAGAATACCCTTCAGTGCATATTTTTGTTTTATAAGGGGTTTTGTCCCTAAAGTGACCCTGTTACGGATCTGAAAATTAAAATAAAGCAGCCCCCTGTAAAGAGTGTGTGTGTGTGTGTGTGTGTGTGTGTATGTGTGTGTGTATGTGTATAATTTATTTCTCATCCAAAATACGCCCCTTCGTCACCAATGAAACCCCAAAACTACTCATCCACTTCCTTGTTATCTCTCGTCTTGACCATTACAACTCCCTCCTCATTGGCCTTCCACTACACAGGCTATCCCCCCTTCAGTCTATCATGAATGCTGTTGCCAGATTCATCCACCTAACCACCTGCTCAGTGTCTGCAGCCCTCCTCTGCCAATCCCTGCACTGGCTTCTACTCGCCCAAAGGATAAAATTCTAAATATTAACAATCACTTATACAGCCATTCACAACTCTGACTCCGGATATATCTCAAACCTTGTCTCAAAATATCACCCTAACCGTCCCCTCTGCTCCTCCCAAGACCTCCTGCTTTCCAGCTCCCTTGTTAACGCTTCCCATGCTCACCTCCAGGACTTCTCTAGAGTCTCTCCCATCCTCCAGAACCCTTTACCCCAACCTGTCCGTCTACGTCTATCTCCCACCCTGACTGCCTTTAGGCGATCCCTAAAGACTCATCTCTTCAGGGAAGCCTATTCCCCCCTCAACCATCACTTTCTCAAACAATTCATGTATCACTGGCCCCTCCCTTTTAGACTGTAAGCCCTCACGGGCAGGGTCCTCCTTGCCATATTGTATTATGATTGTAATGTCTTCCTCGTATTGTAAAGTGCTGCGCAAACTGTTGGCGCTATATAAATCCTGTATAATAATAATATACTGTACCTCTCCTGCTGCCTGAGAGGTAAGTATTTACACTTTTTCAACTTTATAACTCAATGAAATTGTTTGTAATGGCCAGGTCTGTTTTCACTCATACTCCCATGGGCTCTAACAGCTTGGAGGTTTGTTTAGGATTTCTTGCCTAATTAATACATATTTTGCATTGGTCTAGATGGTGAAGTATTGTTGTTTCACCTTCACACAACATATATAGCATACATGGCATGCAGTAATAAACAATATTTTATCCATTGCCTAGTTGTATGAAAATAAAGCACAAGATGTATTTAATGTTTGTGTTTAAACAGGTATCACCTTCAAGCTTTACGTCACCTCTATGTGCTATCTGCTGAGCCGAGGCTCTTGGTCCCTGTGGATGTAGACACCAACACACCCTGCTATGTACTGCTGGAGGTTACGTATAAAGTAAGCTATAACGTACACATTTTTTTGCTCCCCAATTTTTATCATTTAGCCAGTTTTTAGTAATGCTTTTCCCAGCTTGGGATTATGTCTCGGCTACATTTCATATGGCTCGTAGATGCCTTGTTACCTGTCCAATAGGTCCTTTGCATCTTTGCAGCATTGCACTGTAAAGAGGACAGGACTAGCAGAAAGGCTTTGACACATGTATGTTGGTGGGTGTCATGTCAAATGTGTCAAGGTGGGGTAGGTCCACTATGACAGCCCTGCATGGGAAAGAAGCGGTACTGAGAAGTAGGAATGTGAAGTCTTGTATAACATTTTATATGGGTCTATAGCTTTGTGATTTTTGTTGTCCACTGAAAGAAGGTACTTAAAATGAAAAAAACTTTCCCACATGCGGATACCTTGAAGTTTTGGAGACCAAAATCATCACCAGTTTGTGCATTGCTAACCCAATACATATATTTAATCAGTGGAGTGATGATGAATATTCTCAGCATGTGTCTTGCTCAGCACTAAGGAAAGGATGACGACAGCCCCAAAGTACAATTGTGTAAAAAAAAATAATAATTTACTTTTAAGTTCAATGAACATGCATTCCATAGTCCCATCAATTGAACTCCATGCTTACTGAAGGGATGAGCACAAAGATGAGCTCATTAGCAAGCTGAGACATATGGTGATCCTTCGCTGTTATACAGAAAGTGGTGTCACCCCATGTACTGTATATGCTGCTGGGGTATGCAGATTCCAAAGGGCCTAAGCAGAGTCGCAAATTTTTTGAAGTAAACACAGATACTTTATCTTGCAAAGTTAGCAGATAGCAATTCCTACTTTACTGATTACTATTGTTACTTCTATATTGGCAACTTCTCCGTCTGTGACAATTCTTTAGACATTGGTGTTGGATAAAGCACATATGCATGTTGTGCTGATGCTTGTACTGCTGTACGTGAAGATAAGTGCCACAATAGCATACCTTGTGCATTTGTACCTTGAGGGATCACAGTTTCATAATCTGTTTTCTCCTGTAGGTTGTATTACACACAAGCGTAGGCAGATGTCTCTTTTGCACTGTAACTTTACGACAGAAAGAAATTAGCCTAAAAACCAGTAGAGAAATTTGCCTAAAACAATAGACTACGAACATTCAACCAACCAAGAGAAAATAAAATGTAAATGCATATGACTAAAAATAGCCTAAAACAGCCTAAATACAGTTGACCAAACAAACCTAAAACAGCAGCCTAAATAAAGGTGTGTGTGTGTTTATTACAGCCAGCTAAATCATATACTTTACAAAGCTAATGCAATACAAAAATTATAATCTGCATTTGTACATTGGGGGATTACAGTTTTACAATCACTGTTTTCTGCTGCATGTTTTTGTTTTTTTTGTACACACAAGTGAGGGCAGATGTCTCATTTTGTACTGTTATAGCCTAAGAACATTCAATTTCCTCCCTAATTCCCACAGAAAAAAAATGTATGTACAGTTTTGCTGGAAGGATAACAACGCATTTTTTTGTACGTAGACCTCTAAGTGCCATTATGAGGAGTGAAAAGGGAGTATACAGAATCTGCAACAGATGTACTTGCTACTGCCTGCCCCCTGTGTCACTCACTTCTTCTCCCCGTAGGTTTTTCTCTGCAACTTCCCCCTTCTGCTCCCTGTTTGTGCTACAATGTAATTTTGCTAGTGGTAAGAATAACTAGAAGTGAGCATAGTGATTGACTAACGTGGAGAGCTGTGAAAAACATAAATCGCATCTCTGGCAACGATAACTGTCAGCACTTTGCAGAGCATTTCCATATTTTACCCAAACAAACCCTTTTGCAGCTACAAATTCCAGGCAGATTATTATACCTTAGAAAAGGCCTAGCACCACTTTTACAGGCCCTCCTAAGGTACTTTCCAGGCAGAATGGGTTAGTATGAAAGTTTCCAAGGAAGTTTGTGTGCCTACATCATTTTTTGAGAACTGTATTTAACGCTGTACTGCCTGCACTTTAAGTCAGTTGCTGGAAGAATATGACTGATAGACCAGGTGGAACCATCAATGAATAACTGAAGCAAATCCTGCATGGTAAACTTCTAGGGGCATGTGGGGAGATAGAGGATTACATCATTAGCACCTTGTCAATATAATATATATTTTTTTATTTCCAATAAATGAACATCAAGTGGGAAATCATACGTGACATTTTCTGTTGAACTTAGGCTTTTGGCATAGTGCAAATATTGCAACATAACTTTTTGTTCTGTGGAATTTTTATGTGTAATGCGCAGGAGTCACAGAATTGTTGTTTAACAATTACTAAGAATGGATTAGGGGAATGTTGTCTAACACTCTTTTAATCGTTTATTCTTTCTCAATCTAACATGCACACTGTAATTTTCACCCATAGACTACCTTGCTTCCTGCACTGTGTCTCTTATTGTTCTCTTCTACTCTAGCCTGTCAACACGCACACTTTTATCTTGCACATATCTCTGGAGCAGTTTTCTAAAATGTTACCTAAGCAGGCAATTTGCTTTCATTTTAATTGAAAATGAAGCAAAGAACCTTTATGCTATAATCAGAAGTTCTTCTTTTCCTCTAGTCTTTCTTTACTCGGGTTGGTCAAATTGAGCCAGTAGACTGTGGTTCATGCAGAACGGTGGAAAATGATTAAGGGCTAGTACACTAGACTTTTGTGTTTTTAAATTGAATTGTTTGTATGAGCATAAGCAAAGCAGAAGCTCATTTCTGACTTGCCTTATATGAACTCAATAGCCCATGAATGTTAGCCCTAAGAAGAAAATATGGATGTTGCCAATGCCAAAGTAGTACTTAACTAGCCTTTCCTCACAGATGCCAACATCTTCTCCCCAGCTTTTTCCATGTGCAGGGTCTTAGGCCATTTTGATTGGCTGGTGGGGGGGAATGATGCAACTCCCTCCTGTGCTCACGGGAGTTCATTGATTCCAGCACAGAGGCATGATAAGAAAGTACACTGAGCTTGTGCATGCTTTGTGTGATTAGCTCTATGTGCTCCTGGCTCACTGCAGAAGGCCGTCGAAGGAAGACCACCTTTATCATATATCTACTTCGGTAGCAGGCACCTGTAGGACCCCAGAGTCTAACTCCAACTAAACTTGTATGGATTGATGGAGAGAACAGCTAACCCTTTTGATACACCTTCTGCATGAAGGTGCAATGACATTTCTACAAGTGGAGGGGGGCTGTTTGTACATACAGATGGGCCCTCAAGGAAGTTTGCCTCCTTAATATTTGGCTGCTCAGGACACATCTCTGACACAGCCATGCATTTACACATGTGCTGCACTGTGTTTTTTGAATAGATCCAGTTCTTCAAGGAAAAATGCTGTACAGTACATTCAAAAGATAGAATGCGTGGCGTGGCCAAGCAATGGAGCCGTAGAGACGTGTGAGCACTGAGCTCTGCGCCCCTGTGTACTTATTCAGCTGACTGACTGCATCCCACCCTCCCCGGCCCATATTGAGAGGACAGCTGATCCTCGGATGATGGAGGCTGGACTACTCCTCTAACTTGAGGCCTCACGGTTGGCATCGACCGATACCTTACTAGCTATATCATCATTATATATTTTGTATTTTAATAATTGTAAAATAAAAAGCTAACAAATGCTTTTTGATCTTTCCCACAGTGATTTACTATGCCTTGTTCAGCGCTATGGGGGAATTTATCAAAACTGGAGCAGACAAAATCTGGAGCAGTTGCCCAAGGCAACATATCAGCTTCTCTCTTCCGTTTGTATTTAAGATTTGGAAATGAAACAGAGAAGCTGATTGGTTGCAATTCACAACTGCTTTAGATTTTGTGGAGGGGGACCATCTCAGTAGAGGGAGGACTTCCTCATGTCAGAGGCTTCAGCAAGGATAGCAGAGAGCAGCACAATAGTGATCTCACCAGATCTCACTCCCAATCCCCTGAGACTAGAAGTCAGTGGCATTAGTGTCTTAGATTCACATGCAGATATACAGTTATGAGGCTGTAAGCACAGGGGTTCCTTGGCACACTTACAGGAAGTATACTGCAGTATTGCATAATAATTGTGCTTGGGCATGTTGGATGTTCCCTATAACGTAACAGATCTTCACGTTTTGAGTTCAGGTCCACCGTAAGGGAGAGACCCGACGCCACAACAGTTGCAGAGTCAAGAAGTATTTATTACATCATAAACAGGTAGTACATTTTAGGGATTACTACCTACATAAGCACTTGAGACACTGTCTGGAACAGATGGCAGACTGGAATAGATGGTGACCTTGAAAAGCCTGAAGCCTTCCAAAGCAGGCTTCAGCAGCTGGTTGTGCCTTGTGTGTACCAAAACTTCTGCATCTGACTTAAGGTCCCACTTGAGGCTCCTGTGTGTCCATGAGCTGCCTAACTAGAGCCATTGTGCTCTACAAAACTAACTTTATTCTGCATTGTGAAATGTAAATAACAGAGGAGCCATAGGCTACCAGCCACACACTCTAAAACTGCATACTAACCGACAGCCAGAAATGGTACCCTATAAAGGTATGTATTGTATTAACCAGGGATGCACCGATATACCGGCCACCGAAACATATCGGCTGAAATGGCACTTTTGGCATAATGCCGAAAGTGCAATTTTCCTGCCGATACATCGACGCATCCCTGCTTTCTCTCCTTCCCGATGGGCGCTGCTCTGTGTCCCAGCGAGGAGGAGAGAAAGTGTGACAGCCTGCCAAGCACTGCGGGAGGAGAGCCCTGTGAGCGGCCGGCATCTCTCCTCCCACACCGCTCAGCCTCCTATCACAGTCCGGCAGAGCAGTGTGTGGGTGGAGACTGTTCATTCATGATTGTGGTTATAGTAAATATACCATGTCCTCATGTTATCAATAAACAGGAACACTCATAGAGGATTCCTGTTCATTGATAACAGGGGACACAGAAAAAGAGATAGAGGACTTTGTGTCCTAAATCTCTTTTTCTATTTTAAAAGGGAAATATCAGGGGTCTGTTTAGACCCCCAATATTTCCCCAAAGCCCCCTAAAAGTAAAGTAAAAAAACTAAAATATTTTATTAAAAATAAATATTAAAAAAATGTAAAAGTTTATAAAAAATAAATAAAAATAAAATATTTTTAAAATGTGTAAAAATGTAAATAAAAAAACAAATTTTCGGTTTCGGCCTGACAAATATTTTCTGTTTTAAAATTTCCACCTCTAGTGCACCTCTAGTATTAACACAATCTTTATTGGATGCAAGAACTGTGGCGGTATTGGTGAAAGCCTTTTGTGTAATGTACAATTTAACGGTTCTTATGGCTGATGTGTTCTCTATGTTTTCATGACAGGGAACTCAGTGGTACAAAGAGACAACAGAAGAACTTATGGCACCCACGCTGCTTCCAGAGCTACATCTTCTTAAACAGGTACACAGAGACAGGGGAACATGCATCAGTTCCGTTCCACAGAATGACCATGAGAAACAGGAGCGGTGAGACTGGTTATGAGATGGATTTATTATAATTTGGCAGCTTCATTCATATATTCCAGCCATGCAGTCTTGTAACAGAATTAACACCCCCCGACCACTTCCTAATTGTGTATGTGTTTTGAGTGTAAATCTGTTTCATTTGCAGTGGTGATTCTGTTGTACACCTGTCTCAGTTGGCTGCCCAGGATTGCAGGAGCAGGGTTCACAAATACACATGAAAACTTTTGCCAAGGGCAGGCGGCGTTATTTGCATTTAATTTTGTTGTCAATTTGCATGATGTGCCTCTCTTGATGTGCATTTTACTTATTTACAAATATTTTTACTTTTGTTTGCTTTTACACCAGGTGTTAGGGGGCACCTCACAGTTGGCAAGTTATTTTTCAGGTTGTCAGCTTCGATTTTTTTGATCTTTGATGAACATTTTAATAAACTGGAATGTTTAGTAATTCATGTGCAAATTGTAGCGTAATACTCATAAGTAAGCCTAATTACTATACATCTGCTATAAAAGAGGATGTTAGCAGGGCTGTATTAAGACATCATGATGCCCTAGGCACACCTGAATGGTCCAAGCATATTGCTCAGGCCTCTCCAAGCTCACACTTAAGGTGCCCATACACTGCACGATTATCGTACGATAATCGTATGCGATCGGTTTTTCGTACGATAATCGAGCAGTGTGAACGGAGACGTGCGACCGTTTCTACTGTACGGTCGCACGTCTTCTGTCGAACCAGCATGTTCGAAAACCAGCCGGGAATCGTACGATTCTCGGCTGGTTAGAACGGTGCTCGGAAGATAAATGCTGAACGGGCCGGTGTGCGCACGCGCACACTGCCCGTTCAGCATTGCGGTCATCGTAAGCCCGCCCCTCAGGGGGGCGGGCTTGCGATGATCGAGAGTGCGATCTGCCTGTCCAAGATAGGCAGATCGTACGTTTTTTTAATCCCTTTACAACCATCGCAAGACTAAAGTCTTGCGATGGTTGTAGAGTGTATGGCCACCTTTAGTTAGAAGTAATCAATTCCATGGTCAGGAACATCTACCATCAGATACTTGGCAATGTAGCAAGTTGTATGACGGACCAAATTCAGAAAGATAAAAATCTTTATTTATGGATCAAATTCATACTGTTAGTTTCTCCCCACTTGTGCTCAACACTAACGTTTTTCACCATTCTGGCTTATTGATAGTGATCTATGAGTAGACTGGAATAATGAAACGTGTTCAAAGTTGAGCACACATGGGGAGGAATTAACAAGTGTGTATTAGCTCCATAAATAAAGCCTGGATGTGGCTCAGGCTATGAGAGTCTATATCACAGCCACTGCATCCTAGAGAAAGACTGATTCTTTTGTCATCTTGGAAGTTCCCAGAAAGGGAGCACCAGCTTCTGGTTCCACCATCTCTAGGTGGCTCAGATAGATCATTATTCAAACTTTTGGTTCCAATCGTTCAATGAATGCTCCTTGTCAAGGAGCATTCTACTTGGTCAGCGAGGGCTTTTTGGCATTGGGCTACTATTTCCCAATTTATGAGACTGACACCTGGTCATCTGTTTACATTTTCTATAGTTATACCAGGTGGATGTTCAGGCCTCATCTGATGCTAGCTTCAGATCTAAGGTCCTTCAGCAACTCGTAGAGCTGCAAGCATTTCCCAGCTTTGCTTTCTATTAACACTTTTGCTGTGTTGCCCACCCCTCAGTTGGACTGCTTCTGGACATTCTGAAGGTTTAAGTCTTGCTGTGTCTCTCAATGGAAAAAATAATTTCTGTACTCACCGTAAAAATCCTTTTCTTTGAGTTTATTGAGGGGCACATCTTTGCTACAAAACCAAGGCGTGCTGGTAGTAGGAGAGGTCATCCTGTGCTGGCCTACAGTTGTGTTTTTTGGGGGGGTTTTAAGTAATCTTAAAGTCAAAAATACACATTTTTAATGTCTGTGCAAAACATGGAAGAAGTTTGAGAGTATGCTAAAAATAAACATTTGAAAGAGTTAATCCCTGAGTATACAGGTTCTTGTATAAAGCTCAGTTGTGACTAGTTCTTTGAAAGTAAACAATGTTTAATGGTATACAGAGTTTGTGCTGAGATGGCCCTCCACCCTGTGGTTAGCTTAGATGAGATAGGAATTTAGCTGAATTGAACAGCATGATATTGCCTTATTTATCTGTTTATCTGTCTTCTGTGCTCAGTGCATTTTAGATTTTCACACATTGTCTAATTTCCTTTCACTGCTAGATAAAAGTGAAGGGTCCACGCTACTGGGAGATTGTTATCGATTTACGGAAAGGAACGCAACAGCTAAAGTATGTAATATAAATAAAATATGTACATTTTAAAACAGTTTTAAATGTATAATTTATATCTAGATATTCCTACCATCTGATTTTACACAATGTTGGACAATAAAATATAGTTACAAGCCAAGAAAACTCAAAATGCATACATGTGGAATGGTTGATTTAGATAGCATTCACTTTTAAACTTGTATGGGTACTTCCCCCCCATGACTTTAAACACCGGACTTGCACTAAGTTCATCATTGGCTGACTCTTGAGACTTTGTCAAGTCCCAGGTGCAGGTTGAGGGCTCAGAGATTATCGGTTCCACAAGTGTATTTATTTTTTTTATTTTTTTCTCCTTTCTTTCCTTCTTGATTTGTCCTTTTGGTCCTCCCTGGACCTGATCTGTTGATCGACACTGTTATCCCTTTGCTGTGTATAACCGAAAATGTTCAATAAAAAATAATTGAAGTTAAACTTGTATGGGTGAGAAATTATTCAGTTAATAATAAGTATCCCAATTTGAAAAAAAAGGTGGCTCAAATTAACACTTGTAAATCTCGATCATTCTCTTTCAGTTCAATCCTTTCTAAAGATGGTGTTCTGTATGTCAAGCTTCGTGCCGGACAGTTGTCCTATAAAGAAGACCCCATGGGCTGGAGAAGTTTACTCGCTCAGACTGTTACTCCAAGAAACTCTGAAGCTCGTACATTTAAGGTATCATTGTCCTTGACTGTAGTGAACATTGATGCGTCTTGGCATTCCATTTCTGTAGCCTACTCTTAACTTTACTCTTTCCAAATCATCACTCATGAACTTAGAAGAGTTCCAGTGTGTTAAAGTGACCACGAGAGAGGCAAATGTTAACACTAGCCCTCACTTTGCTCAGATGCTACTGACTGATTTTTTTAGTGTATTTTTTTTTTGTGGCTAACTGCTATATTTTTTAATATAATTTGGTGGATTCTACTTTTATGGAGAAAAAGTGAAAGATAAAAAAACCTCCAGCCTAAACAAAATCCTTTATGTATTTTCTAATGGTATAGCTGTTTAGATTTTTACAACCAGTTTTTGATTGCAAGAAGTAGTGAGCAGATAAAAGCAATCAATCACCAATAGTTCCTACTAATAGGGTGAAACAATCAGAACTGTTGATGGTAAGTTGTTTTATCTGTTCATCTTTTTGTGATCAATAGGTGGTTGAAATTGGTTGCAATTGCCATAAAATTGCACAGTTTATGACCAGATCAGTAATTTTCACAGCTGCTTGTTATCCGAGTTTTCATTGAGATAAAACCTGTATTTCGCGGTCTGTTTAAAAGGCAGATAAAGTTGAGCAGAGATCTTCTTTAAGGCATCAGGGATACAGGTGGGGTAGGATCAAGCACCCTTTGGACAAGTTTTATAAATGCTGCTCTCCCTTTGAAGAAGAGTATGCATTATAAGCAAAATAACAGCAATAAAGCACACTCTAAAAAACAAAAGGAAAACCCTTTGGTTATTTTTATTTTAAAGATTTATAGGAGGTTAGTGGAATGCTTTACAAAATACCTCCTAACATTTGTCCTGCAGTCCATTTTTTCCCATATCACCAGCCTCTTTGTAATCCTTAAGTAAATATTACATTCTCGTTCACCTTTTCTTTTTTTTTTCTTGGTCAGGTTACCTTTTATTTTAGGCGGTTGTAAACAAAAATGCAAAACGTGTATGCATAAAAAAATATTTGATTGGAACATGTACTGGATACTAGCCTGGTTTTTAATAACTGTATCACCCTGGGCAATAATGAAACAAGCAATGGAAATTTTTTTTTATTTCACATTTAAATGGATATTGACATTGGAACTGATAATCACAGTACAAGGGCAACCACAGCCTTTAGAAGAACATACCTGCATAGGGCTTGGGGCAGGAATTATAGTGAATTAACAATCTGGACCAATAGTTAATCTGAATTCACCAAACAGATGTGAAAAACACTGATTCAATTGAATTCTGATTTCCTAGTTAGCTGATTTCCTATTTAGTTAGCGCAAAATAAGAAAGGAAGCACAAATTAGATTTTGGTAATTCATACTGTATATTAAAAAAGTAGACAGTCACATATTCTAGTGAAATTGTGATTTTAAATGTGTCTTAAATAAGTTCTCTAGCATAAACCAATTCCCATTTGATTCCGACTAATCCATTTAATAACAAACAGCAGACACATGTCGGCAGCAGTTCCATCTGAAGATGAGAACATTTAGCTAATGATATCAGAGACTTAAAGTAACACCAAACTCAGGAGTCAAATCCCAAAAATGCATCCAGCTAACCACCAACAATACTGGACCTGATTTGTGTATCACTCGGCTGGCGATCCTGAAACTGCTCCTGAATTGGTGCGGACATCGTTCCTCCCCCTGGAGGGCGGCCACCCCTGTTCCCACGGTTCCTGTGTGGGCTGTAAAGTAGCCACCACTCTTAGCCCCACCCCGCTATGGACCACAATCTTGTTCACCTTAAATTAGAACCTTGAGGTGAGCGAAAATCACTCAGCCTCATAGTTCGAGCCGACGTGTGACAATTAAACTGGCACACGTCGACTCACTAGATCGGGAAGTGAGCGAACACATACCGTCACTCGCTCACTTCTCGATCGTATCCCTGCACAGAGCCGTGACTGTCAGTCATGGCTCACCGCAGGGATTCCCTGCTCCGATCCTCCAGCGCTGAGTGGAGGAACAGAGGGGGTGGGTACAGCTGGCTCTGCCTCTAGATAGGCAGAGCCAGCTGTCACTTACGCAGCTGGGTGTATCTCAACAGTAATGTCGGGATCCGTCCCGGCTGCGGCGGTCTCAGTATACCGCGAGCTGTAGCTCGCGATATACTAAGCTTTGGGTCACGGGAGGAGGTTAGTATATGTCCTAGGGTGACCCTTAAGAGAATTATGGGGAAAAACACTTACCCCATAGTTCTCTTTTAATGCCCAATTTACAGCTGTGTAAGTTTCGCATAGCCTCTTCCTGCAGGAGTTCTGTCCATGAGACTAAAAAAGTGACGTCAACATGTTACAAATGCCGATGATAGGTGGGATTGAATGCATTGCAATAGGCATTCAGTTCTGCCCAGTTACCTCCGAGTCCAGCTTTGACATAGACTTTCTGACTCTAAGAAATACCTCCCCCCCCCCCTTTACCCAGAACTATCCTAAAACTACACAGGTCCCAGAGAATTGTGGGCTACAGACAGAAACACCCACTTGCCGCCCTAGACTTCCAAACAGCGCTAGAGAAAAAGATAGTGTAAAGAGCTATGTACGTTGCTAGAAGCAAACAGGGACAACATTAACCATGTGGGTGTGGTAGAAGTTCAGAGAATAACATACTACAATGCTAAGATATTCTTAGAGTTGAGCTTTAAGTATTTAAAAAAATATGGCAACCCCTCAGTGCTCCCTCTCCCAGCACCCTTTTATCCTTGAAGCTCACTCAGTATAGATATCTATGGAGCCAAAAACTTCAATCAGCAGATAAGCATTCAAGGATTGGATGTGTGCCAGGACTACTGCAAAGCACCTATACTCTTGAAAGTATTTAGTGACCGAAGTGTAATTTACACTTAGTTTAAAACAAAACTTAATGGAGCTGACCTTTAAATATCAGGTGAAAGAAATCAAGCAAGAAATATTATGCTAATCTTTGCAACAAAGCTTTTTACAATCGTATGCAGTTTATGTCATTAAAGATTACTTCTTTTTGGCTCTTTCAGTAGGAACGCTCCCACAAAATATTATATCTTCATTTCAAACATTGTTCTGAAAAGTTTCTAAGATTTATGTTCATTTGAGAAGCCTTTATTTTCCCAGACACTGATCTTGTATGTGATTATAGAAAATGCTTGTTTTGTTTGGCCGTGGGAATGCTGCGAAGATTACAATGTAAATGTTTCCTTTACACACTTTTTTCTTTAAATAAATAAGAAGTTCAAACATGCTCTGTCTTCCCTTTTGGTATCTTTTGTATGGTGAATCAAATGATGACGCATATATAGTTCCAGCAGGACACTATCAGAAATCTAAAGCATAAGAGGATGGGAGCGATAGATCAACCATAAAAGACAATTGTGTCAAACAAATTATGTGGACCCAATCCTACTTCCCTGAGGCTATATCTCATGAGTGATTTTGTTGCAATAGTTGGTAGCAACTATGGAATAGCTGTTAGTGTTTTGCTAGGAAAATTATTTCTAGCCAGCGTAAGATTTGTTGCACTGTAATCCAAGAGAAAAAAGTACTTCTGGAGTACAGGCACAATGTGGCTGTTTACGTCCTCAGATCAGTACTTGCGGCCCTATGGAAGGCTTTTGGTTTCTAAACTAGGCTGTGTGTAGGGCCACAAATTCTCTCCCAGTCAATTTTAAGCCCCCCCCCTTTCTGTCAGCTTTCAGTTGAATGGCAGGACGAGTGGCTTTTCCCGACCAGGCCCATTTTATGTGTAAAGCCTGGGCCTAGGACCCGATGGGCTCCACAGGAATTGTTTTAATGACTAACTACTTGCAGATAGCCCAAGGTGCCTTGGGCTATCTTCAGTGCTTCAGTGCTACATTTTGGCACTTTGTACGCCAAGACAAATTTAATTTACAGCCCAACTCCAATAAAAATTTTCATTCTTGAATAAAATGGGAAAGCGTTAATATTTTCTGAGGGGAATTTATCAAAACTGAAGCAGCTGTGCATGGCAACCAATCAGCTTCTCTTTCTTTTTCAAATACTAATTGAACACGCTGAATTGGTTGCCCTGAGCAACTGCTCCAGATTCTGTCTGCCTCAGTTTTGATAAAGTCCCCTCTGTGTGTCTCTAACAGGAAAAGACATCAACAAAAACTCCTGCAATGTTTTTATTATTACTATTGGTTGTGTGTTTGTGCCTCACCACAGCATTGCAGACAACCCATATGAAGGTTTTTATTGCTGTCTGCACCTTCTTGTTTTGCTTGCCCCTGGTTCCCCAATTTCTTGTGCTTGTGTAGCAAGGATAAAAAGTGAGGGGAGAATTTGGAACACACAGCAATAAGCACTTGACAAATTCTAACCCTTCCCAGTTCTTGTTTATTTTTTCAAATATTTTTGGCTGCAGTTGACTTGAAATCCTCAACAGCAAGTCAGAAGCTGTCAGCTGCCATTGCTGTTGTCTTCTAATGACCCAATTTAAGAAATAACAACTGCTTTTTGTTTTACGTCCTTGTTTCCTACTACTACGTTTATGGCTGCATATCCCATTTTATGTGGAAAGCTCCCCCTGTAAATGAAGCATTTAGAGTTATAGGAAAGTGTAGTTCAACGTAACGGATGTTGCTTGATAATCAGTTAAGCACACACTGTTTTCTCTCTTTTCCTTTTAGCCGGAGGCCATTTCCGCATTCACTTCTGATCCAGCATTGCTGTCATTCGCTGAATACTTTTGCAAGCCAACAACTGATCTGGGCAAGGTAAAATATGGATTCTTTTCTTAATATGGAAATTTTATGTAATTTTGAAATGTTTTTATGCGATTCCCCTCCTTAAGTTTGACTATTTTATTTTCAGTAGTGTTTAGAAAAGAAATGCAGTTTGGTAGGGGATAAAAAATTTATTGTTTTAAAATGTTGAAGTTGTGTGGTGGATAATACTTCCACTCTCACAGTGTCTTCTTATTTTAAACATATTTGTTTTCTATAGATATCTGAAACCTTTACAGTTACCCGAGTCTTATTTTTTTTTTAAAGAAAAACACCTTTTTAGATGTAGTTTTATTATATATCTCTATAGATATATATATAGATCTATATATATAGAAATTTAAATTTTAGCTGACGAATCGACAATGGAAAACGCTGACAACGTTTACCATCGTCGGTTTTAATCGATTTAATCTGATTGTTGCAGCTCTACAGAATACCAATGTATAATACAGCGGCACACTGCTGAACATTAGCAGCTATAGAGGAACAACAAATCCCAGCAATAATACATTATACAGGCTGTTTAATGTATTATTGCAGGGATTTGGTGTTCCTCTATAGCTACTAATGTTCTGCAGTGTGCCGCTTTAAAAAAAAAAACAACACACAGGAAACATTTAAAAAGCTCCCGGCCGATCTCGACTTACCTTGAATGTCGGCGGGCAGCGGCGTTGTTCATTGTTGGCGGGCAGCGGCAAGTCGGGAAGCTCACCGGGAGGAGAGGGCCAGACGCATGTCCTCAGCGTGGGCGTGGCGTAAGCGTGAGCGGGTATACCAGCGTAGGCGTGAGCGGCTCAACCGGCGTGGCGTAAGCGGCAGGCGTAAGCAGCGGGCGTGAGCGGCGTGCAGCGGTCAGCGGGTATACCAGCGTAGGCACGAGCGGCTTAACCGACGTGGGCGTGGCGTAAGCAGCGGGCGTGCAGCGGCGAGCGGGAAATTTGAATTTTAGCCGACGAATCGACGATGGAAAACGTTGACAACGTTTTCCATCGTCGATTTTAATCGAATAATTGTTGCAGCTCTATAATTTTCTAACCATTCTTGCTGCCCACCTATAGTTACTTTAGTCACCTTTTGGCTGCCTGACCCTAACACCCTGTGTTTCACCAGTTAACCCAATGTCCAGGTTTATTTATGTATTTATTTCAGATATTTATATAGTGCCGACAATTTACACAGCACTTTACATAGTTGCACATTCACATGAGTCCATGCCCTCAAGGAGCTTACAATGCATACATAGGAGGCCCAATTTAGAGAGGAACCAATTAACCTTCCAGCATGTCTTTGGAGTGTGGGAGGAAACCAAAGTACCCGGAGGAAACCTACGCATGCACTGGGAGAACATGCAAACTCCTTGCAGATAGTATCCTGACCGGAATTTGACCCTTAAGCTCTATTCACACCTAAGCATATTGTCGCGTGTCAAAACGCTCAACCCCAGGAATCACATTCAGTTATATGGCCCCTGTTTACACCTGGGTGTTCTGTCGCAAGCAGAAATACGCCTGTCGCATGAAATACTTCATGAGCTACTTTGGAGCAGATTCAGTGCATTTTCTCCCCATTGATTCACGAGAAAAACGCTTGAAAAATGTGCGGTGCAATTATTTTTCAGAAGATTTACCGTGTTTTGCCCATGCACATGAAATGCCACAATCTGCTCAATATGCCAAGGTCTGCTTGTGAAAATCCACAAAAAACACGTCTAAAATGCACATAATAGGTGTTGCTTAGGTGTGAATGCAGCCTAAGAGGCGTAGTGGTTAGCACTTGTGCCTTGCAGCACTTGCCAAGCCTGTGACCTTGAGCCTCTAAGTTACTTACCACACTGTGGCTGCATTATGTCTGATTCTAGACATGAAAGTAGGGGCGGGGGGTCTGGGGGATGGTCCTTGTGTGCCAGATGTCACCAGCACACTCGCCACTAACGGGTCGGGAACTGATTGTCACATGTCTCATGATGGTGACAACACCTGTAACCTAGAATCATGCTCTCTTCAGATTTTAGAGTCTCTCCCCTCTTGACAGGTGTGGCTTGGTTGTCTGCCCTTTTGGCTGAGGTTTGTGCCATGGTCATTCAGGATTCTGACCAAAATGACTCAGTTTTCAGGGGCTGCACACTCCACAGATTACATATCTGACTTGCCTGCAGCTTTAACAGCTTCTGAGCTATCTGTCACAGAGACCTTATATGATTCTGAGCCGCTCAAGTCTTTGATGAGATTTCCACTGAGGAATCCACTGCTGTTACCCCCCAAGCTAAAGGAAATTGTTTTCTCTCCAATTAATGGGGTGCACACCACGTTGAAGCTTCAGAATCAGCCTCTCGCTTTTACCAGTGCTGTTTCGTTTCTGGCCTTGGGTCACAGAGACATTTCCTTTGTACCCACTATTCCCGTTACACCTGAAAATGATTGAAAACTCTCTGATTATCCTGCAAGGATCCTTGTTGGTCCTCGCTTTCCACCTTTTCTCCATTGTTTGGAATGCGCTTCAGACTATTTCAAGAAGACTGATTCCCTTTTTGTCATCCCGGGTGGGTCCACCCAAGATGGACACCCCTTTTTGTTCCACCATTTCTAGGTGGCTAATGCAAACAATTGTTCAAGGTTATGGTCTTAGGAATTGGGTTCACTCTATTGTGGAATGCATTTGTTTATCTAATGGTATCCCAATTAGAATGCTTTGTCCCTCAATGTACAATAGAGAATGTTTTTTTTGTAATTAAAGCGTCTGGTACCAGGGGTCACTAAGCAGCAGCAGATGCAACGACCACATCACACCATCGCCAGCCATTTCCTGTCCAGCCATAGTCACATGGGTTGTCAGGAGAACATGTAAATATGAGAGGCTAGGACTAAGGCTCTCGGTCCCACCCTGCTAAAGAAGCGAGAGCTGAAGAGCTGAATACAAATATTGTAAATTAAATACAAGAATGTGAATTATTCTAAAATAGTTTAAAGAAGAACTCCAAGATTTAAAAAAAAAAAAAACCCTTACAGTGGGGCTACCCCCACACTGCAAAGGTTAAGTGCTTGTTTTGTCGAGGGGGTGAAAATAAAGAAGGAAAACTCACCAAATCCTTATTCCTGCAGCAGTGACTGCTTACCTCTACCCCTCAACACAATGCACATGAAGTGCAATACACAACAGTGCAGGTTAGTTGTTGAGGTGCATTAGTGTGCCATTAAAAATAAATGTCACTGCAACGCACAATTGGACATACAGTGTGTCACTATGCATTGCTGTAAGTCATGTGTTATTAGGTGTGTTATCACAATGTGTTTAAAGTATGCATGTTATTATGTTAAAGTATATATGTTATTGTGCGGCCCTTTGAACATGTAGGAGGCTGCACTTAGGGCCATTTATATTTACCAAGATGACTACCACTGCCCTACTGAATGGCCTCCAGTTTTTTCTGTCTAGTGTCCGATCCTTTTGTAAGGGGGGGGACTTCATGGTATCTTAAATGGAATGCTGTGGGAAATAAACTTTACAGGTACAAAAATCCAGGTTTTACAACAGCTAGGTAAAGAGAATCCTGTAAAGCATGTAAAAAGGAGCCCGAAGCTCCACCTTCTGGCTGAATTAAAGACTACATATTATTCATATTCCATATTTTATAGTTATCAGATTTAAAATATATATTTATAATATTTTTAATCTTTATACCTGACCATGTTAAACAAAAATATCACAGCAGATTCCTTTTAAACATAACATTTCACATAGCGAATATATCCCAGTAGCTTTATATTTACTTTTTTTGGAAGCCAGCAAAGATGCTAATATCATGAACGTTTGCAGTGAATGCCAAGATGATGGATGTTTATTCTGGACGATTTAATTGTATAAGCATTTTGGTTGAAGCATGTTTGAGGTCTGACTGCAGTGTCTTAGGTACTTTTGAAAGTAAATTTTGCATCACAAGATACAATTGTAATTATCCTCACAACTTCCTATAACTGTTTATACCTTCAGAAACAGGAAATCCTGGACTTGTTTTCCTCTATCTTGTTTGAATGTGTAACTCAAGAGAACCCTGAGATGCTTCCTGCCTACATTGCGATTGACCAGGTAGTTCTGATGTAGCATAAGATCTTACATTCTGTGGTTCTCATTATTCATCATCACTGGTACATTTCTTTTTAGTATACATTCTTTCCCAGTGTTATTGAAAGTTATTATGCTGACAGGATACCTCAAGATAGTACAGTAGAAGGCATTTTCTTCATTTTTAACAATGCTTTTTCTTGCTTTTTGGAAACCGCATTAAAAAACACCACCACAATGTTGCTTCTTACAATACCAGACTAGCACAATCGGGTGTCTGCACAATGCATAGAGTACAGTTACAGAAAATGAAACCGTACTTCTGGGGGGACAGTAAAGTGGAAGGAATTTTGCCTTTGCTATGTAATCTATGGAGAAGGAAAGTATGTGTGGGGATTAGATCCATTTTCCCCATATTTTATGGAATAGTTTGGGATGACCTATATTTTCATGTCTTCATTAACGGTATCCAGAGGGACAGGGTTTGTAGCCGTGGGTCTTTCCACTTTAAGAGCATACATTTCTTAGCATAAAAGAACATATATAATGAAGGAATAACTTGGAATGATGAGGCATTGCAATGTCTACACTTTTGGATAGCCAAATTCAAGTGCCATCAGTCTCCATAAAGTCAAGCTGCCATTGAAACTTTTCATGAATATTTCATCTTTTATTTAATTAGACTGTTCGAGGACTAGAGAAGTGGGAAACAACCGAGACATTTGAACTGTGGCAGATAAAGCTGGTTCTAGAGTTCTTCAGCTCACAGAACCTCCAGGAGAGGATGAAGGGAAATCCCAGTCGAAGGCTTTTCATGAATTCAGAGTTTCTTCCAGTGATGAAATGTACCATTGATAACACCCTAGACCAGTGGCTTCAAGGTAAAAGTGAAATGCGTTCAACATTTAATTCTGTGGCTTAGGACATAGTAAAGCAAATCGGTTATGAGAGCACTGACCACCCAACACAACTTGTATTAGGTGCAGAGTCAGGGTGGTTTTGTTAAGGACAATAGAAGTATGAGCTTTAAATGATTAACTTGCTGAACTTAATGGAGTTGGGTTAGAGTTTAGTAAACTTTCTAGGTTAGGGTTAAAGTTTAGTAAACTTTCTAGGTTAGGCTATGTTCTTTCCTAGTATATAGACTGGTAAAGGGTTTAGAACCTATGTCAGGTTTATATTGCTGTCTTTATCCCCTTTAGGGATATTTTCCCTCTACTAAAAACTCAATGAGAAATGTATCACAATATGAGGAAAAATACCTGTTGAACTTGCCAGACATCCAGTGTGCTTCTAATTCCCTTGTACACTGAACTGAAATCAACCAATGTTATCAGCCCTGAGTAGTTCCCCGTGGACTACAGAAAACCTCATCCCTATGTCTTGGATAAGATGGGAGGCTGATTTTTTCTTTAGTCCTAAAATACTTATCCTAGGGTGCTGCTCCTCTATAGATAAAGTACAGTAAAGGGACTGTTGTCACCCTAGGACGAGAAGCGTTACTGACGGGATCAATTTTAAAAAGAAAAGAAAAAGCCTGACAAAACAGCCACCACATCTAAGGAGTGACATGCGGCAATTTAGTACAACAATCTTTCTAGTGCAGACAATGACCACAATAAAAATGTGCCATGGGTTTTAATGCTTCCTCACTCTACCTAAAACTGGAAAACAAATTTCTCTCCCGTTCATTGAAGGACACAGGGAACAGATCGGAGATCATGTACTGTAGGGTAATATCGCCACCTGCAGGAGAAGGACGCTAGGCACAAAACTAAAGACCAATTACAGCCTAGGGGCGGCCCCTGCCGTTGGCCGAACCCCCCACCTGCTGACAAGTCTCCAGTTTTTTGCCTAGCGTCAGGAGTGAGGAGCTAAGAATTTTTTCTCGGGTATTCTTACCTGCTTCTTCCTGATCTTTTTCAGAGTCTTGCAGAAGAAAACGTGTCTCCTGCTTATGTCGACCTAACAGAGCAGGTGGTGCAGGGTCTGCAATACCTGTGTAATTCAGCGTTGGATGCGGCACCGTTGGTTTCCAAGCTGTCTGTGTCGGCGGTTACTCTTCGGCGCCTCATCTGGCTTAAATGCTGGTCGGCTGACCAGGCTTCCAAGAAGGCTCTGACAGAGCTCCCCTTTAGGGGGGAGCGTCTGTTCGGGACTACCTTGGATGAGATCATTAAGGATCTGACGGGCGGTAAGAGTACCTTCCTACCTCAATCTAAAAAGCCTAGGGAACAGCGGCGGAAGCCGGGTCCTTCCTTTTCAGCTCACAAGCGGCTTTTTCGTCCGCCTCCGCCCTCTGAGAAGGGCGGGAAGTTCAACAGACCGCCGCCTTCCCAGGCCGCCAAGCGCCCCTGGCAGCCCAGGAACGCCAAGCCCCCCTCGGCATGAAGGCCTGCCCCCATCCCGGGATTCCAGGGTGGGGGGACGTCTTCGGCTCTTTGCGAGCCGCTGGCTGTCCCGCGTCTCCGACACCTGGGTGCGGGAATTGGTGTCTTCGGGCTACAAAATAGAGTTTCTGTCGCGTCCCGAGGACAGGTTTTTCCCTTCCAACATCCGTCTTCCTCCACAGCGCTTGGCGGACCTTCATGGCACGGTGGGGTGTCTTTTGTCCCAAGGGGTGGTGGTTCCGGTTCCCATAGGACTGGTGTGAGTCGGTGGGATTTCCGCCTCGTTTGTTTTCAGTTGCCAGGATCCTCGCCTTTTTACAGCGGGGTGTGGATCAGGGTTTGGCCTTGAGTACGATCAAGGGCCAGATTTCGGCCTTGGCGGTCCTTTTTCAACGGCCGATAGCTTCCAACGCTTTCGTTCGCACTTTTGTGCAGGGGGTTACACGTATCGTAACGTGTAACCCCCAGGGTAACCCCTGTTCGCTCCCCGTTGCCGCCGTGGGATTTGAATCTGGTACTCTCAGTGTTGCAGGAATCTCCCTTTGAGCTTATGCGTGACATTCCAATTCTGACTCTATCTCAAAAGGAGGCCTTTTTGGTGGCGTTCACCTCGATCCGCAGGGTTTCGGAATTGGCGGCCCTCTCTTGCTCGTCCCCGCTGCTGGTCCTGCATCGGGACAAGGTGGTTCTACGGCCTCGGCCATCTTTCCTGCCAAACGTAGTTTCGGCTTTCCATCTCAGTGAGGACATTGTCCTGCCTTCCTTGTGTCCGAAGCCTGTCCACAGGAAGGAGGAGGCGCTGCACTGTCTGGACGTGGTCCGCTCCATCCGTGTTTATCTGAGTGCTACGGCTGCGTTTCGGGAATCAGATTCCCTGTTTGTCATTGCAGATGGCCCTCGGAAGGGCTGGGCTGCCTCGTCGGCAACCATCTCTCGATGGATTCGCAACACGGTCTCTCAGGCGTATGCTATTAAGGGGCGTGAGCCTCCTTTTTCTGTTACGGCCCATTCTACAAGGGCTGTTGGGGCATCTTGGGCTTTTCGTCATGGTGCCTCCGTTTCTCAGGTCTGTAAGGCCGCGACTTGGTCTTCTGTTCACACCTTTGCCAAGTTTTATAAGGTGGATGTTTTGGCATCTGCGGATGCTGGTTTGGGGCGCAAAGTGTTGCAGGCGGCCGTTTGAGGGGATTTTTTTGTTTAGTTGGGTTTGTTGTTTCTGTTGGCCCACCCCTCTTTTTTGGTACTGCTCTGTGACGTCCCTACAGTACATGATCTCCGATCTGTTCCCTGTGTCCTTCAATGAACGGGAGAGAAAATAGGATTTTGGTACTCACCGTAAAATCCTTTTCTCTCCGTTCATTGAAGGACACAGGGCCTGCCCCTCTATGTGGGTGTGTACTCCTTTACTGCTTGTTACTAAACTGGAGACTTGTCAGCAGGTGGGGGGTTTGGCCACCGGCAGGGGCCGCCCCTAGGCTGTAATTGGTCTTTAGTTTTGTGCCTAGCGTCCTTCTCCTGCAGGTGGCGATATTACCCTACAGTACATGATCTCCGATCTGTTCCCTGTGTCCTTCAATGAACGGAGAGAAAAGGATTTTACGGTGAGTACCAAAATCCTATTTTTCGCTGGAGTTTCACGTTAAAGTGACCCTTGAATTTAAAGTGACACTAAACTCTGGAGTCAAATCTTAAAATGCATTCAAATACCTTAACTATTAACAAGAATATAGCTTATTTGTACATTACTTAGCTGTAGAGCCTCAAATCATCTCTGAATTCATGATGACCACTGAGATCACGCCTGTAATGGACTACAATCTCAATTCAAATAAGTCAGCTGAGATTGTAATCTATCACAGGAGTGAGCTTGGAGCGGTGGCTACTTTAAAACACACACAGGGACCATGGGGCACAATAGTAGCCACACTCCAGAAGGAAGGACAGTGTCAGCATGAATTTAGCCATGAGGATTCTACAGCTAAGTAATGCACAAATAAGCTATATTCTTGTTAACAGTTAAAGGAGAACTATGGGGTCAGGGCTTTTCCCCATAGTTCTCCTTAGGGTAACGGGAGGACACAAACTAGCGTCCTACCGTCACCCTAAGCTCAGTATACCGCGAGCTGCAGCTCGCGGTATACTGAGACGCCGGAGCGGATCCCGACATCGATGTTGAGATCTGCCCAGATGCGTGAGTGACAGCTGGCTCTGCCTATCTAGAGGCAGAGCCAGCTGTACCCGCCCCGTCCGTTCCGCCATTCAGCGCTATCGGGGAGGGGGGATTCCAGCCCCTCCCCTGTCACGGCAGAGAGCCGTGACAGGATCGAGAGGTGAGCGAATGCCGGTATGTGTTCGCTCACTTCCCAATCTACTGAGCCGACCTGTGACAGTCTCATTGTCACAGGTCGGCTAGAACTATGAGGTGAGTGAAAAGCATTCACCTCATAGTTCTCCTTTAAGGTATTTGAAAGTTTTTTTAAGATTTAACTCCTGAGTTTAATGTCTCTAAGTTTGGTTATGGTCAAATTAAACCTTTCCCGAGCAAAACAACGAAGGCTGCTATTGCTGTTTTCTTATTCTTCAAATGCTGGTTGTTTGGTTGTCATATTAACCTGATGACTTGAATTCTTGGAATTGCTTTAACTGAGTTTGGAATTTGCGTACTTTTTCTGGGTTATTGAGAACAGTCAGGAAGTATTGAAGCCAGGGCATTAGCATAATAGCTGAGTGACTCCCTTCTAGAAGGAGATTGCCATAACAATTATTCCTGCTATGAAAATATAAAGATGGAGCTTTCGGGTTATGTTAATGTTGAGTATTGGTAGGAGGTAAAGAGAAAAGGTCACCTATATTGGGAGAATATGGAGGCTGCCATTGCTGACATTTGCTAGCCAATCCACACCACCTAGAGCAGCCGGAGCAAAAAGGCCAGTAGTTGCTTGTTATCTTACATAAGGCAGAGGAATAGAAAATGCTGGTAGACACAATACATTATAGCTAATGGATATATAATGGGAGGAATGTAAAAGCTAAGGAGTGATATAAATACTACGGTAAGTGGTAGATATATAATGCTGCTTATAATATATGTATTATAATAATATATATAATTATATATGGGCATGGGGAATCTAATACATAAGTTAGATACACATGTTGAAATAGATGGGGATATATTATTTTAGTGGACTATGTCAGATTTCCCCAGTAAAAGGCAATGCTGTTGACATTTGGTACAGCATTATCAATCCCAGTAATGTTATAATAATACAGCCAACTCAGCAGGTTTCATTGTCTGCAACATATGATACTTCAGCAGTTCTCAACCAGGAAAATGCCATTCAGCCAGGTTTGAAAATGCATCACTTTGCATCATTCTATTCTTCATTGACAGAAGAAAAGCAGATGTGTTTTTATTATTTAAATTATTCTTTAATTAGATAAATATTTTAGGGGCTTCTGCACACGGGATTCCGAAATCAGAAAATATCAATTTGTTCTTTTCTTTTATCATTCAAGTCAGTGCCTGGTAAACACATCTCGGATACCATGTACACCAACTCTCAAACCATTTACGGAAACGAGGGCTTGTTTGCAAATGATAAGTTTTGTATGTTCATTTAGTAATAAAATCTGGCACATGGTGAATATTTTTCTCCCATATTCCCTTATCTTGATAGGTGGAGGAGATATAATTCTTCACTCTTATTTAGCTGGTCAGCCAGTGGAAGACTCTCAGCTTAGTATGTTGGCCTGTTTCTTGGTTTACTATTCTGTGCCTGCTCCAAAGATGTTCCTGGAAGCAAAGCTTGAAGGTTCGTATTGTTTTGTTCTGAATTTTTCATGGTTTGACACCATATTCTGGGCATATGTATCTTTGTAACACTTCAGCATTCATTGTAATATGCTATGATTGCATTCTCTACCATGAATAAACGGTTCCACTAACAACTGGTGTACCCCATACATGAAGATATATACACTGTATCCCACTTATGGCAATATCATTTAGGCAAACTTCATATGACACTTTTTTTTAGAGCCTATAGTTACCAAATCTGTCAGTTAAAAAAAATTACATTTGTGTGTATATTGTATTTTATTTATTACAGGTATTTTAATAGCACCAACAATTTCATATTGTACATTCAAATCATAATCTCCTTTGTAATCTATTCCTCAGTTATATTTTTGAGTATGCCCAGTGCTATGAGGAATATTAGCTGAATTAGTTTACATTCACAATTCAGTCAATTATGTTCTGTCATAGCTGTACATATTCCAGGTTCAGTCTAAACTCATATTCCCCAGTATGACATTTTAAGGGGGTGTTTTTTTTTACTCTAAAGCCAGCTGCACACCGTTTTAAGATAGTGTTGTATGTTGTGGTGCCGTTTATTTTGAATGACAGCCCAGTGCACTTCAGCAATGCACCCGTGTAAGAGTGCACCACAGTGCAAAGTGATGTGCTGCATCAAAAGTGCAGGTGCTGTTTTAGGTTCATTTTGGTCCATTGGCAGCCTATTCCAATAAATGGACTGCCCGAATGAAGTAATATGCAACATAATGCATGCCGACGCTCCTCATCAGACCTTACAGGTGTCAATGGTGACTACTACTTGAAGAGTTGCTTCTGATTATATCATATGTACTGTACATGATGTAACTATTCTTGTGATACTGCTGTTTCCCTTTTCAAATTCTCTTTTTGCTAAAAAAAAATGTGTTGAATGAGAAAGAGAGAGAGATTTGTTGAATCACAAAAGCAGACAGTTGCTAACTATACATCTGTTATATCTATCATTTTCCTCCAGGAAGAAATAGTTTTTCTGAGCTGCTGTTGAAATTCCAAGATCTCAGAATGCCAGTGAGAGCATTACTTAGGCTTGCACCACTTCTCCTTGGAAACCCCCAGTCTATGGTCCTCTAAGACATCGCAGGTTGGTCACTACATACCGATTGAGACTAATGTGAATGCAAAGAGTAGTGTATGTCAAGCACTTTCGGTAGCAGGCTTCTCCTGCTACTTAGTTTATGGTTTTTCAAATGGTGACATTTTCAAGTATAATACTCCTACTCACCATCGGATGTAAACTCATTACTCAAAATGTGGATGAAGATGTTAGGCATGTGTTGGAATCTAATAAATTAAGAGGCCTCAGGATGGGATGCCTATACTGGTCATTGCATGGACACTGATTATCAAAGATGGCAGGCCTAAGTATAGGTCTAAGATGTAAAGGAAGAATGTATTTACAACAAAAGATGGCCAAGTATCAAACCAAGCTGTTTTCCACAGGCTCATTCTCATATTCCTGAAAGCAATACATTTTTCAAAAATACCAGATAAAGGGACCCTTGAAGGAAGTATTTCATTACCTGAAAGGCATATGGGCAGTCCAAAAAGATGCATGCTGTCTAGAGCAAAGGACTATGGGAATTTCAGACAGATTTTCGCCATTTGGTATACCAAGGCCAATGTGAAAAACCTATAAAGTGGGAAGTTTTCTGTTTTATTTGTCTTAAAATATGTGTCTTTCTATTATGACATTGTGATGTTTGTACATAAACTTTTGTTAACAAAATAAAACTGAAAATTGAAAACCTTTTTTTCTTCCTTTGTGTTCTGGTGCAACAGCTCTGATTGTCGGAGAATGGGTGGAAAATTGTCTGTTTTGGTTATCATGGATGTGATTGATGATTTCGACTTTGTATTAAAGAGAAAGTAACCTTGGTTTATGTTGTTCATTGTAGTTTATGTATGGTTCCCTCAGGCAATGTCCGTAAGGTGTACACTTCAATCACCCGCTATGACTCCCACAAGCATTTTATGAATGAAATAGACAGGTGTATACACATTCGTAATTCTAGGTATTACGGGATGAAAGCTTATAGGCGTCGCAGCTTGGTATGAATGTGCTATTGTGAGTGTCCATTCATCCCTGCTGCATTCTGTTTATTTATGCTGTTATGGCTGATTCATATGCTATTTGATATTCCCTGTGTCCACTTACCCTTTATAGATGCTGCTAAGTTACTATTGATTGTAGTGTAACTGAGGCTGGATGAGAACAACAGATAATAAGGCATCTGCTAGTCCTTAAATGGCTAAAACTGGGACATGCCACTGCGTTACTCACATGAAGTAAGCACCTTGCTTTTGTATGCAATAATCATATCCAGCAATGGGAAGCACTACTTTCCACACTACATGGCCTGATTTTTGCCAGGGATGCTTCATGTTGTATTAAATGCTCAACCTTTCTTTTTTTAATAATTATTCCAGATCAAACGAATATACATCTCCCAGCAAAGTATTTCTTTACATTTTACCCAAACACTTGCAATCATCATGTTTACGAACAGCTCCAACTCTCTCAGTTCAGTTTCTCTGAACTTCCTGACCAGTGCAAGATCACAAGGGACCGAACAGTTTCCCGCAGCCGTCCATCTACTAGCTTGCAGCTTGCAGAAGGAAGGAGGGGTGTAGATTGCCTTGCTTTACCTGTGTATGTTTGTAGAGACACACACAGCACTAGCATACACAAGTTTGGCTCCCTACGACCCTGCATGGGAAAGGAGCCACCCTAAAATAGAATGTCAGGGCCAGTGCTCAGGAGACCAGCTGATTCTGCAGGAAAGTAACTTTTAAACATCAACTCCTGGTGGCTGAATGAAGTTGCTGGAGATGATTTGCTTTGGTTTTGCCTTCTTTTATCAGGCCACATATAGTTCGAGGCTGGGTACACACAGAGCAAAATACTATCTGTTTGTGACCCTATCCCCTCAACAGAGGTCGATGATTAGCTTGACTTTTGCCGGACCAAGATGATGAAAAATCCTTGGCTGAATGGTGCTTGCAGCCAATCAGCTGCACACACTGTTCAAGTATCTTGTTAGTGGAGTCAGAATACAATATACACCGCAGGAAATTCGTTTGTGTGCGCTGTTTAGCACGGATGGAGGAATCTGTCATCTTTTTTTCGTTCAGCCTACGGCTGAATTATAACTCTTTTACCCAGCTTTGGGCTTACCTCAGACTTTCTTAACCCTTTTACCAAAAAATAACCTTTTAAATAGTTTTTAGGTGTCAGGGAACCCTCGCCCAAAAAAATAGACCTACAGCTCACGGTACATTAGTGACATCAGTAGGTTGTAGAGAGTTCTAAATAAAAGAATACGGTTTACTTATTACTCATAAGGCCTTTTTAAGACTGGTTGCAGTCTCTACCACCCTCCGTGGTGGATCTTTTTTCAGAGGGTGGTGGAGCAGTGGCTGCCCGGCATTCCGGAGGAGATACTACCACCTGTTGAATGCAGGGTTTCTTTGTTTTTTTAAATCCCAGTGGGATTTTCTATTGAAATATGTGGTTGCAGCATGGTCCAATTCACTTAATTTGTCGCATTCGACAAGTTTCCCCGCCAGCCAAACTCAGCATGCGGTATATTTTTATGCCATGGCGCAAAGTGTCATAGCAATGTATACAAGCGTAGAAGTGACCCTTTACAATGGTGGTCAGCGTAGAAATGACCCTTTATAATGGTGGTCAGCGTAGAAGTGACCCCTTACATTGGTGGTCAGCGTAGAAGTGACCCTTTACATTGGTGATCAGTGTAGAAGTGACCCCTTTCATTGGTGGTCAGCGTAGAAGTGACCCTTTACAATGGTGGTCACTGTAGAAGTGACCCCTCAGAATGGTGGCCAGTGTAGACGTGACCCCTTAGAATGGTGGTCAGCGTAGAAGTGACCCCTTAGAATGGTGGTCAGCGTAGAAGTGACCCCTTAGAATGGTGGTCAGCGTAGAAGTGACCCCTTAGAATGGTGGTCAGCGTAGAAGTGACCCCTTAGAATGGTGGTCAGCGTAGAAGTGACCCCTTAGAATGGTGGTCAGCGTAGAAGTGACCCCTTAGAATGGTGGTCAGCGTAGAAGTGACCCCTTAGAATGGTGGTCAGCGTAGAATTGACCCCTTACATTGGTGGTCAGCGTAGAAGTAACCCCTTACATTGGTGGTCAGCGTAGAAGTGACCCCTTACATTGGTGGACAGCGTAGAAGTGACCCCTTTAATTGGTGGTCAGCGTAGAAGTAACCCTTACATTGGTGGTCAGTGTAGAAGTGACCTCTTTCATTGATGGTCAGCGTAGAAGTAACCTTTTACAATGTGTAGAAGTGATCCCTTAGAATGGTGGCCAGTGTAGACGTGACCCCTTAGAATGGTGATCAGCGTAGAAGTGACCCCTTACATTGGTGGTCATTGTAGAAGTGGCCCCTTACATTGGTGGTCACTGTAGAAGTGATCCCTTACATTGGTGGCGAGTGTAGACGTGACCTCTTACATTAGTGGCAAGTGTAGAAGTGACCCCTTACATTGGTGGCGAGTGTAGAAGTGACCCCTTACATTGGTGGCGAGTGTAGAAGTGACCCCTTACAATGGTGGCGAGTGTGGAAGTGACCCCTTACAATGGTGGCCAGCGTGGAAGTGACCCCTTACATTGGTGGTGAGTGCAGAAGTGACCCCTTACATTGGTGGCGAGTGTAGAAGTGACCCCTTACAATGGTGGCGAGTGTGGAAGTGACCCCTTACAATGGTGGCCAGCGTGGAAGTGACCCCTTACAATGGTGGCCAGCGTAGAAGTGACCCCTTACATTGGTGGTCAGCGTAGAAGTGACCCCTTACAATGGTGGTCAGCGTAGAAGTGACCCCTTACATTGGTGGTCAGCGTAGAATTGACCCTTTTCAACCTTAGTAGTCTTTATAAATGCTATGTAGAAAGTGTACCCCCAGCCAAACTTTCTTTTTTGTTTTGTTTCTTAAAGCCTTTGATGACGGTGTTTTCACCGGGGCAGGAAGCAAAAGGAACTGCAACAGGTAATAAAAAACACTTATTAGTTGGGTGCTCTAGTTTAAAATAGCTCTCTAAATACTTCAGAAGTGATATTGAGTTCCTAAAATACAACATGGGTGAATGAGAAATTGATTAAACTTGTATTATTAAATGCCAGAAACAAATGTTGATTATAATCACATTACGAACGGCATTCTTAAGAGCCTTAGTGTTATTTACAATCAATTTACTGGTAAGGCTGGGTGCAGCCCTGTGTGGCTTTTAACAAATTGTGGAGCATTATTATATGCTGGCTTCTCTAAACATCCTCACACAATTGTTACAGGCATGTCCAGGCAGTGATAAACCTAACAACTACATAGCAATATACACAGGCAGACCAAGCCTACGCAAGATCATAATGACCTGTTTGTTTGGTTGCACCTTGCTATGCTAGCTATTTCATTTATGTAATGGAATGTCTTCTCAATTGGCACACTGTGTTTAAAGATATATTTCCTCTAACACTGTCAGTCCATAGAGTGCGCAGTATTTTAAGGCTTTCTATCCTCACTGTCAAGTAATACAGTGGTGTATTTAGGTTTGGGGCTGCCCTAGGCAAGACAAAACTCGGGCGCCCCCCCCCCCCCCCCCATACACTAAATTTACCCCACCTGGCTGTGGTCTCAGGTGGGCTCTGCGGTGGTCTCTACAGGATCTTTCCTGGGCTCTGCGGGGTCTCAGGCTGCTAAGCCCACCATAGACCCCGCAGAGCCCGCCACAGATCCTGCAAATCCCCCTGAGACCTGGCTGAGCCCTTCACAGATCCTGCACAGCCCCCCTGAGAACATGCAGTCCACCATAGACCTCACAGAGCTCACCCCAGATCCTGCAAAGCCCCCTTGGGACCCAGCAAAGCCCCCACCACGTATCTTTACATGCGGTGTGCAGGCTTTTAAATGCAACTGCTGTCACCTGATCATTAACTTAGGTGACAGCAGGGAGGAGGCTTCGAGGCGGCACGTCTGTCGGCGATTGATTGATGAGGTCATCATCATCAATCGATCCTGCACAATCCTTTCGGCCAGCGTTCACTGAAAGAGCGCTGGCCGAAAGGATCCGGGTGCCGGCGCAGACTCAGCTACAGGGTCTGCATCCGACAGAGATGCAGACCGCATAGCTGCTCCCGCAGGTCCTTGACCGCGTACCTGACTTGTGAGCTGGCTGCCGGCCACAAAGTACCGGCTTGTGGGCCGGTACATTCGCCGCCCTGTCGGAATCTGCCGCCCGAGGAAAACGCCTTGTTTGCCTCGCGGCAGATACGCCCCTGAAGTAATATACAGTAAAGTTCCAATAAGAATATGTGGCACATGTTTTTTGCAGCAAAATTGTACTCAGCAAATCTGTTTTCGCCTAGGTAAGGCAATTCATCAAGTTCACTTTAGAACTTCCCTCCCAAGCAGAATATATTCTTCTTTCCTTCACTCCCACACTGTTTAGTTTAGACATCAGAAGTGAATAAAACACCTATTACTCCTCGGTATGGAAGAGCATGTATCTCACCCTTGGGGCACTGCTGGGGACTGACCTAGAGCTGTCGCATAGAAACCAGGAGACAGTCCTGTGTAAGCTCTGATTGGGGATCCACGCAATGGATCCCCAAATTTGGGGATCAATGGATGTGAACCCAAATTTATGAAATAAATAAATAAAAATTCTGTACAGTACAATTACCCAGTAGCAAGAGTGCACACAAACAATCTCAACTCTCCCTTTATCCAGCTTCACTGCTCTATCACATTCTCATTTGCGGTGCCAATACTTCCAGTTGCAAATCTAATAAGACATTACCCTGGGTAGCCTAGAGGAAAGGATTTCTCTCTACACATACTGTGATACCTTAATTTACCCAGACAGGAAGAGGCAGTCACTTAGTGAATAGTGCAACTGAAGCCCAAACTTTTTTTTTTTAAGTGGTGGAGAGGGATTAGAGCACCAGTCAGATTGTTATTGCTGTATGTGCCCCCTATAGGGAGATCCACCCTCTCTTTTTGTCTTGGTGACCATCGTCCCTGAAAGTAAAAGAAATATATGCATTTTGGGTTGCTATTAGAACAGAAATAGATGGGAAGCCTTCCAATGGGGACAGTAGTTCCGATGACCATGCTGACCACCAGGGATTTCCCCCACTATGGTATGGAGGGATTTCCCACTTCCTGTTATGGCTATCAGACAGCAAGTGAAGGTTACTCTCTCCAATGGGACACCGCTGGCAAAAGAAAGCTGACAGGGATATTACCCTCCCATACTCTATCCAAAACTAAAAAAAAGCTTTGGCTTCCGTTCTACTTTATGCTTCCGTCCTCTTTATGGAGACATTAGGGGTCTCCAAGACCCCTAATGTCACCTAGTACCCCCCCTGAAGAAGCAGAGATCTGATTCATCAGCTTCTCTCCAGCATCTGAAGCTGGAGAGTGACACAGAATGCGGAAGTAATGTAATATACATCAGTTCCGCATTCTGACAGCGGAGAGGGGACCGGAGGCAGATCGTGTACCGACCTCCCTCTGATCCTCTGTCAGAGTGGCACTATGCTGGTCCCGGGCTCGCACCGGGACCAGCGTGACAGCGGGAGGGGAGCCGCGGAGGGGGCGCACGTACCGGGACCTCGTACAAGCGATCTGCCGGCTTTATAGCCAGCGGATCGCTTGTATGTTAACAGGCATCTCTGCGTGAGAGGGGGCGTGGCTGAGCGGACGTCTAAAGACGCCCGCTCAGATTTAGAGAGCTGCCGGCCGTTTTTTTACAACGGCCGACCGGGAAGTGGTTAAAGGGTTATTAAACCCTCCAGTTTTTTTGCATATATCTACTGCTAGTAGATATATGCAAGTAGCAGTAGATATACAGTAATACCTTGGTTTACAAGTAACTTGGTTTGAGAGTGTTTTGCAAGACAAGCAAACATTTCTGAAAAATGTTGCCTTGATATACAAGCAATGTCTTGCAATAAGAGCAACATTTTGTAGAAAAGCGCCACCGAATAAGGCTGTAGCAGTGCGAGCCATGAGTCTATTTAACGACAATGCAATGTCCCATTGGGTAGATTCCTTGTTAAGGTTTCACGAAATGAAAAAGAGTCCATTGAGTCAAGAGATAGCAGTGATTCCATTAGTGATAGCGGAAGTCGTCCTACACAATAATCCTCCTCTCTCTTGAAGGTAGCGGTAATTGGTTTATTTTTCTTTATATTTTGTACGGTATTATATTACAGTACTGTATTGTAATCATTTTTATATGAATATTTTTGGGTTGTGGAACGAATCATCTGAATTTCCATTATTTCCTATGGGGAAATTCGCTTTGATATACAAGCGCTTTGGATTACAAGCATGCTTCCGGAACGAATTATGCTCGTAAACCAAGGTATTACTGTATAAGTAGCAAGAGTGCACACAAACAATCTCAACTCTCCCTTTATCCAGCTTCACTGCTCTATCACATTCTCATTTGCGGTGCCAATACTTCCAGTTGCAAATCTAATAAGACATTACCCTGGGTAGCCTAGAGGAAAGGATTTCTCTCTACACATACTGTGATACCTTAATTTACCCAGACAGGAAGAGGCAGTCACTTAGTGAATAGTGCAACTGAAGCCCAAACTTTTTTTTTTTAAGTGGTGGAGAGGGATTAGAGCACCAGTCAGATTGTTATTGCTGTATGTGCCCCCTATAGGGAGATCCACCCTCTCTTTTTGTCTTGGTGACCATCGTCCCTGAAAGTAAAAGAAATATATGCATTTTGGGTTGCTATTAGAACAGAAATAGATGGGAAGCCTTCCAATGGGGACAGTAGTTCCGATGACCATGCTGACCACCAGGGATTTCCCCCACTATGGTATGGAGGGATTTCCCACTTCCTGTTATGGCTATCAGACAGCAAGTGAAGGTTACTCTCTCCAATGGGACACCGCTGGCAAAAGAAAGCTGACAGGGATATTACACTCCCATACTCTATCCAAAACTAAAAAAAAGCTTTGGCTTCCGTTCTAATTTATGCTTCCGTACTCTTTATGGAGACATTAGGGGTCTCCAAGACCCCTAATGTCACCTAGTACCCCCCCTGAAGAAGCAGAGATCTGATTCATCAGCTTCTCTCCAGCATCTGAAGCTGGAGAGTGACACAGAATGCGGAAGTAATGTAATATACATCAGTTCCGCATTCTGACAGCGGAGAGGGGACCGGAGGCAGATCGTGTACCGACCTCCCTCTGATCCTCTGTCAGAGTGGCACTATGCTGGTCCCGGGCTCGCACCGGGACCAGCGTGACAGCGGGAGGGGAGCCGCGGAGGGGGCGCACGTACCGGGACCTCGTACAAGCGATCTGCCGGCTTTATAGCCAGCGGATCGCTTGTATGTTAACAGGCATCTCTGCGTGAGAGGGGGCGTGGCTGAGCGGACGTCTAAAGACGCCCGCTCAGATTTAGAGAGCTGCCGGCCGTTTTTTTACAACGGCCGACCGGGAAGTGGTTAAAGGGTTATTAAACCCTCCAGTTTTTTTGCATATATCTACTGCTAGTAGATATATGCAAGTAGCAGTAGATATACAGTAATACCTTGGTTTACAAGTAACTTGGTTTGAGAGTGTTTTGCAAGACAAGCAAACATTTCTGAAAAATGTTGCCTTGATATACAAGCAATGTCTTGCAATAAGAGCAACATTTTGTAGAAAAGCGCCACCGAATAAGGCTGTAGCAGTGCGAGCCATGAGTCTATTTAACGACAATGCAATGTCCCATTGGGTAGATTCCTTGTTAAGGTTTCACGAAATGAAAAAGAGTCCATTGAGTCAAGAGATAGCAGTGATTCCATTAGTGATAGCGGAAGTCGTCCTACACAATAATCCTCCTCTCTCTTGAAGGTAGCGGTAATTGGTTTATTTTTCTTTATATTTTGTACGGTATTATATTACAGTACTGTATTGTAATCATTTTTATATGAATATTTTTGGGTTGTGGAACGAATCATCTGAATTTCCATTATTTCCTATGGGGAAATTCGCTTTGATATACAAGCGCTTTGGATTACAAGCATGCTTCCGGAACGAATTATGCTCGTAAACCAAGGTATTACTGTATGCAAAAAGTGTATTAAAAATGCTTTAAAAGCAGTTTAAACTTACCTGTGTCTTCCTCGTGCGCTCCCGTCCGAAAATGTGAAAATTCTCATGCGGCTGCAAAGCATCTCGGGGCGGGCGCTTGCGCAGTTAACATTTTCGGCCGGGAGACGAGGAGAGACACAAGGTAAGTATATGGACGTGTGCACCCGCATGCAGACACCGTGGGACAGGAAGTGTCAGCAAGGACAGAGGAGTCAGCGCTGGATCGGAGACCCGCAGCAGCACTGGAGGGGCAGATGAAAAGGACAGGAAAGAAGAAGATTGGATTAAGAAACATAATTTAAGATAAGTGCTTTAATTAACATTACAAATCTTTTACTTTAATGTCACTTTAATCCTTTTGCTGCCGCCAACATATGCCATACATCAGCAGCATATGTTGATGGATTCTGACATATGCACTCCTCGCCTGACACTCCCTTGTGTTTCCCAGGCTCTGCTGCCCTTACTGGCAGGCGGGCCCGGAACTGGCATTACAGGTGTTGGTGGACAGAGGGGAGTGGAACCATTTAACGTCCGTTCACTGATCTCCTCCCTGCTACATGAACCTGGAAGCAACGATGATTTCCTCTAGCCACAGAGGCCGGGGAAGAAGCTGATCAAGCATGATCTGTGCTTGATCAACTTCATTGGGCAACAAAAGAGTCAAATAAACCCCTAATGTCACCATCAAAGTGCTATCACACAGATATGTTATTGAATTAAAGTTAAGTAAAAAAAATAGTTAAATGTAAAAACACCCACAATATTTTTTAATATGCCCACACACACTAATGCAATCACAGGACGGGTGCATCTACGTATGAAAACAATGATTGCACCACATTTTACCTTTCAAACATAGCTCTGGGAGTAAAAGGGTTAAAGATCATATACTGCCTTATTCATTGAGCGTCAAATGAATAAAATCTTACAAGTGTCCACTCAGCTACATGTACTAGCAATATTATCTGCTCGGTACATTTAGTTTAAAGGTTTAATGAATTACTTTTCAGACACACAAACATTACCAGGTGTGATTAGAGAAACTTAATTTACATTTCCCACATACCTGCTCTGTAGCTGCCTTCTGGAAAACATGCAATTGCATCAAAGTGAATATTAATCTCACAACAACCTATTATGCTTTGATGGGTAAAGTCAATATTAGACATTGTTATTTGTCAATGTGACCACAAGAACTCACTAAACAAACAAAAACATGCCAGCTTCAAAGTCATGCATGGGAACTACTTCATGAGAAAGGATATGAGAAGGGATATATTTATTTACAATTATAGACTCGTGGTGGAATACTAACTCCTATACCTTCTTTTAACTCACTGCGGATTAAAGTAGACCTTGCAACACAAATTAAACTGTACAGGTAACACCCCTTTTCACCAATACCATATCATTTTGCAAAAGCACATTTGATATCAATTGTAAACTATCTTCTTTGAAAGTCAACTCGCCGGCCCTTCAGTCTAGTTGCTGGTGACATATGCTCTATCTTCCTAAAGCCTCCTGTTAAGTCTATGTCAATGGTGGAACAGCCATTTAGTGGAAGAGGTGCAGTTTTTTAAGCTTGTGTTTCATATTATGACACTGTGTACTGTATACAATATACAATAACAAAAGAAATCCTGACACATGACACCCGGGTACAATTAAAAAAGTTAAGACATTGCTGAGCTTAAAGAAGATTCTGCATTGTTCTGTTTCATCAAATGTAAAGAAGTTTAATAATTTTACAGAAAATATACCGAAAAACAAATCAAGGCAAAGACGAACCCTTCCCTCACACATGGGTCTTCACAGGGTATAGTAACTAACAAAGAATGTAATACAGGATATACTGACAGAAACATTCCTAGATCTGCTGAACAAATATCAAAGTAATAGTGAAAGATGTGGGGAGAGCATACCCTAGGTGGAGAATTGGTCAACCCCGCTAGCACACACAGACAAGGACATAAGATGGTGGAATGATACAGATACAAAGGGGGTGGACCCGACTAGAACCTATCTGTTGCAATACCCAAGTCATAGAAATTACTGAGATCTTGGAGAAAAATACAATTCTATCCAAGTGCTCTATATAGTCATAAAATGCAAGTAGCAGTTGCAAAGGTGGTCTGTGAGTTCCTCCATCCACATTATGTTCACATATCCAAACCGAAGCTGTCCTCCAATGTCCAGTAATTAAAGAACTCCAGGAAAACCTTTTTGTTATCCCTTACTGTGGAGCTACCACCCCCCCACGCATCATCTGCATCATTCAACTGTAGATATTCAAATCATCTCTGAATTCATGCTGATACTGTCCTTCCTTCTGGAGGGTGGCTACTTTTGTTCCCCATGGTCCCTGTGTGTGTTGTAAAGTAGTCACCGCTCCAAGCCTCCTCACGTGATGGACTACAATCTCACGTTTAGTTTACTAATTTTTATTGAGATTGTAGTCCATTTAGTGTATAGTGTAGTGAGACATTACAACCACTGTTGGGTTTTTATTGCTGCCTGGGTCCCCATTAGAGAACCCAGACAGCATTCTCCCTAATTGTCCTAATCATCAATGACATGGGAATGAAAGTCCTGAGTTAATTTTTACTTTAAGGTTGGTTATGGTCAAATTAAACTTTTCCCGAGTGAAACAATGATGGCTGCCATTGTTGTTTTCTTATTCTTCAAATGCTGGTTGTTTGGCTGTCATACTGGCCTGCTGACTTGATAAGATACATTTTTGTTAATAGTTAAGGTACTTAAAGTGACATTAAACTCTCAGATTTTTGTTAACATAAAACAATACTGTAATGTGCGCCTTACTGTAATCCATGGTTGTTTCCCTTCTCTTTGCTGTTCTTCCTTTTAAATCTGTATCTCTTCTCATGCTGGGCAGAACTTCTGTTTTGCAGCAGACTGCCTTGTCTCTGAAATGGATACATGGTGTCTGTGTGTAGGTTTGCAACCTGAGCCACCACTACAGGAAGAGGCAGTCAGCTGCAAAGGGAAGTTCTCCCCAAGCATGAGAAGACATGAGGATTTAAAAGGAAGAGCAGAAAAGAGAAGGGAAACAACCATGGATTACAGTAAGGCGCACATTACAGTATTGGTTTATGTTAAAAAAATCTGATGGTTTAATGTCACTTTAAATACATTTTTAAGATTTAACTCCTAAGTGTAGTGTCACTTTAAAGATTATGGCCAAAGGGTACATAGAGTGATTGGAAATATCTGTAGAAGGAATTTTCCATTTACAGGCTCTGGTTTGCATTCCTAACAGTTGTATACAATACATGTTAAAAAATATACAGTTTATTTAGTAATATGGTGCACATCAAAGCATTCTACTGAATCATTTCCAGCTTGAGGTAGCATGAATCTCGTCAATTAAAAAGTAAACAAACATTAATTGCCAGAATGTTTTAGTCTGGATTTTATGGAGTCTGTATTCTATAGCAAACAGCCTCTGATGTTGTAGACGCACTTGTCTAGTCAAACATAAAAGTTTATCTGTGCTCAGATCAAAAGATTGCAATACATTCCATTTAACCTATTAAATGTAATCTAAATCTTTAAACAATGTAAAAAAAAAAAAAATCTTCTCCCCTTATTGCAGCTGATTTTGCAGAAATCCAGATTTGACCCTTCTGCTGCTAAGAACCTTTGAGGGATCTCGTTGTAGGCATGTGCTTACCGCCATGCACCTGAACCGCAGGGTGGCTTGAAAGGATTGCAATATATTATTTCCATTTCTTCACGCCCCAGACATCTTATTCAGCTGTTGGAAACAAAAGTAAATAGCCAGTACATGGGGAGTATGTAACTGACACCATTTCCTTTGAAGTCATAGTGTTGGTGCTTGGAGGTTCAGGCACCCAGTGCTGTCACATGGGGGCAGGGAGTCCTTTGTCCTATGTAAGCTGCAAATTGCAGCTGATTGGAGCATCAGGTATGTGAAGCCGGGAAGCCGGAGTTATGTGAACCTGTTGCTTTGCCCTTCTCAGGAAAAGCACAGACTCAATTTCATGGCACAGATTCACTTAGAATCAAAATTGGGCTCTGGCTCACCCCCTAACCAATGGCAACTCCTCTTCCACTGAAGGCCCCTTGACAGTATTTTGTACTTTTTGATATACTTAGCCTCTCCAGATGTTTTAAGGCAGGATACATGTTACTACCGGTATTTCTGTGATAATGTCAGGACCACTCTGCATCATTATACCTTTAAGTGTAGAGGATCATGGTGATGCCCCCAGGATACAGATCCATAATGCCCTGCACTCACACTGTGTTCTTAGTCTTCTGGGTTAAAGACTGACAACATCTCCTGGCAAAAAGGAATTACTATGGGGGACAGCGATGGAGAGGAGGTGAGCATTGCAATGTGTTGTTTCTTTATCTGACCTACTGCTGGGGGACATTTAAAAAAAACATAGCCCAGAGTTAGGATTAAAAAAAGAAGTATCATCATAATTTGTAGATCTTTGTGGAATACCCCAGGACAGCAAGTGTATGAAGTACTTGGTTCAGTTTTGATCTGAGGTATGGTTGCTGAGCTAGCATGGTAGATAGCACACCCACCCTTACCCCACCACTTATAATGAGAACCTTACCCCACCACTTATAATGAGAAAAACCTAAAATTAGGTCGGTCAGACAGGCACACAGAGGTGAGGGGGCATTGACAGCATACAGAGAGGAGAGGGGGCAATAACAATGGATATGGGCTGAGCTCACAGTATACATCAGATTCTAGGATGGGTTTGCGGTCCTCTCCATCCAGGTAGAATGCATGTTTTCTTCTTTAGAGCTTAGTGCAAACACAGCAGCCACAGGCATGGGTTGACTCAACAGCATAACAACAGCGCATGCTATCAACTAGAATGTGCCCCTCTGGCACTGAGCAAAGAGCCAATGGATGTGGCCACTGTGTTTGCACTGTGTTGACTATATATAAAATTGTGTGTAAAAGTAACATGTATAATAAACTCAAAATTCAAGCAAGTTCCACCCTACAATAGGACTGGACAGTTGCTACAGGCACACTCATAAATTGGGCGACAGCGTCTTAGCAACCAATAGCATGGCTAAGAAACTGTTGAGGATGCTTAGCATCCTATCAGGCTCCGCCCATTATTGTCAACATCATTGGTTTTTAAGGTAGCTGACAGCATCCTTAACAACCAGTAGCACTACAAATAGGTGGAGCCTGACGAGGATGCAGAGGTACTAATTTCCAGCCTGCTATTGGCTATGGAATCCGCATACTGCCTTTTGCAAATCAGCAGCATAGCGAATGTGATGGGGAACTAGTGCCTTAGCGTACCCATCAGGCTCCGTCCTACGAGTGGGTGGAATCTGATGGGGATGCTGATGTACTGATTTCCAACTTGCTATTGACTACGGAATCCACCGACTGCTTGCTGTCAATCAGCAGTAGAGCAAAATTGATGGGGAACTAGTACCTCAGCATCCTCATCCAGCTCCACCTGCCCACCCACAGTATAAGTCCTCGCCTGCTGCCCCTGTGTTTGTGATAGGTACAGTGGACAGGGGGAGGGCTCAGCAATGCTGAGTAGATGATTTTATCAAGCTCAGTGTTACTGAGCTGCACTGAGAAGGAGTATCCGGTACTGACACTCTGGCCTCAGTGCATTTCAGCAATGCAAATGGCGGTGCTTGCACCAAATTCATTTAAGCGTTTCCAACAGGTATATGAATCTGAGCTAAGCACCGACATTTGTTGTGCAGATGCATGATAGAATTCTAAAGAGTGTTGTAGACACTTTATGAATTGTCCTCCTTATGTTAAGTCTTGCAGATGCTGCTCTGCTTGATTAACAAAGGTTATTATAACTGTGACAGGAGAACAACGGCTTGCTGCTATTTATGTAGACACTGAAATTGGCATATTGTAATGACTTCTATTGAGGAATAAAGGAAAAGAGCATTCGACAAGAAGTGAAATTATACCAAGAACATTTGATTTTGCCCCATTCTCATAACATCTGGTTAATTCAAGATCATAAAATGCCCCCAAAGTTAGAGAGAGAAGGTTTGGCTGGAAATCTTGCAACCTGTGCATTACTATATAAACCTCGGCAATCCAAACTGAGCATACAATGAAAAGGTAAATAATCACGGGTTACTTTTAGTGAGAGCTACTTATATCATACCAATGAAAAGATCCAGATATAGGTAGCTAAAATGATATGCAAATGATGACTTTCCATGCAAACATCCACCTGGATGCCACTCCTAAGTCTCCCTATTTATGCTTGAATGTTATAGTTAGGGGAGACAACAGGTGGGGCTTTTACTCGAAAAGTCAGGATTTACAATAACCTCAGATGTTGGTATCTCTGGATCTGCTGGTCATTTTGACAGGCATTGTTTTAACTAAAGGTAGCCTCTGCTTATGCATCTTTTCAACATATGTTCAATTTGAATAGCCTAGAATTGTGACGCAGGCTAAGGACTACACTACAGGGTTTGGCAAAGGGTTAGAACCTCTGACGTTGAGGAGATTTCTCTCACTACCTGTTTTGTTGGTAACCCATCACAGAGAGAGGAAATGGTGGGGAATCTCACCAGTAGGGGTACAGACAGAAATAAAAATGTGACAGAGGGCCTACCCCTTTCTCCATTGTACTAGAATGTTTTTAAAAAAATTTGTGATTACTGTGTCTCTGTTTGGGAGATTTTACTTCCTGTTAGCTCTGAAATTCATTAGGTAGACAGAAAAATAAAAAAGCAAATCTCGCTGATAGTGACAGACAGCAAATAAAAATGAAGAGCATGCAAGCAGCCCTTGTACACTCTATCCAAAGTAAAAAGGTTTGGATAGAATTGGACTCTTCTACCAAAAACAAAAACTCTACCTGCTAGCAATTTAGCTTTTGTTCCACTTTAAAGGACAGTTAAGCGTCATACGGCTGCACTAATCATCCATACTGTGATGTCTGTGTGTTATCTCTATAAAAGAGCATCCAAAATGATTCCATGTGGGAGGCAGAAGTCACCCAGCTGCCAGGGAGCACAACATACTATATAAGATTCTTTGAATGATTGACTCCCACTTTCTGCAGGGTAAATTCCACCATAGTACGAGTCTTTCATTGGAGCTGACTTATGACATTAGCATACTTTGTTGCTAGGCATTCTTTATTGGGGGGGGGGGGACTGACTGGGTTTTTTTAATTTGAGGTGATGGATTATAGTAAAGGAACAAGTAAAACACTGACAGGTTTTATAACAACAAACTTTTTGTTGGCCTGGTTGAAAGTAGAGCCGTGGTTTAAAATTAGTTTTTTTTCTGGGAGGCTTTCCAGCTGATTTCCTATAGTTTCCTAAAATATCACAGTTATTTGCGTTACAGTACATTGTGCTCAGCGATAACTATGTCACTTGTTTCCTTAGGCTGGTTAATTATGAGCGTAAAACAATAGAGGAAAGTATAGACATTTCACCCCACCCTCATTTTTAGGCAGCAACTGAGACTTTAAATGCCAGATGTGTCCACGCTGCCAAATGTAACCAAAATGATGCGCAGTACATTAAATTATACTAGTCTCTAAGAATTAAATTTCACTGTCTACACTGTCTTTTCAGTTGCTTTTATTTTCAACTAGCAAAAGTGTGTCTCTTCCAGAACAGCAAATTGGGAACAACAAATAATTCTAAAGAAGTGTCTTGGGGGCAATATATGCTAGAAAATAATACAAAAGGAGGCAGCAGGCAGTATGTGCAGGATAGATTTACGGAGGGTACAAAAGTAGGAAGCACGTGCAGAAGAGAAGTACAGAGGGTATGCCAGTGGACAGTATGTGCAGGAAAGAAGTACGGAGGGTATAACAGTAGGTGTATGTGCAGGAAAGAGGTACAGAGGGTATAATAGTAGGCGTATGTGCAGGAAAGAGGTACAGAGGGTATAATAGTAGGCGTATGTGCAGGAAAGAAGTATGGAGGGTATGACAGTAGGTGTATGTGCAGGAACGAAGTACAGAGGGTATGACAGTAGACAGTATGTGCAGGAACGAAGTACAGAGGGTATGACAGTAGACAGTATGTGCAGGAACGAAGTACAGAGCGTATGACAGTAGACAGTATGTGCAGGAACGAAGTACAGAGGGTATGACAGTAGACAGTATGTGCAGGAACGAAGTACAGAGGGTATGACA